>NC_018256.1:16598-22215 GCF_000227135.1 Leishmania donovani | reverse complement strand
ACTGCGTGCTGGTGTGTGACGCCTGAGTGCCACCGTGAGGGAGATGCACCAGGTGGCGACCGGCATAGTGGGGGTGGGTGGAGTTTATCTTTATGGAGCAGGGGCCGTGCTCTCCGATGACCAGGTCGGCGCATCGCTGTGGGGCGTGTGCACGGCTGCTTTGCAGCCGCGCGATGGGCCCTGTGACAGGCCGATGGGCCGCGCGGCGTTTGGCCTGATGCTCTGTGGCAGTGTACGGACACGTTGGAAAGAAAAGGTCCTTCTTCGCACTGTGCTTATTTTTATTTGGCGCCGCTGTTGGTTCTTGATCTTGTGCTTTTTTGCGCTCTCTGGGCGTGCGTGGTCCCACGCATAAAAATCGCCTCAGACACCCTCTCCGCAGCGCACATGAAAACACGAAGGGATTGCCGTTAGTGAGGGTGGTGGGAGTCGGCGGCCTACTAGCACCTCATCACCTCTCCTTCTTCCCTTCGTTGTTGAGTGGCAATGAATGCTTTACGGGTGACCGTTTTACTTAGCGACTTCTTCTGCCATGCTTGATGATGCACCCTTTCCGCCGCTACCTCTTTCTCCCTCTGGCGTGTTCACCCTTCATGTTACTACTCGCTGCCTTCGCTTCTTTATGCTTATACCAATGAAAGCACGGGTTACACTGCTTCGCTGCTGCGCATCTTTCCTGCGCTTGCTCAGCCAAGATCGACTGCGGCTCCACAACCCAATCGAATTCATCGCCGCACTCCATTTTTTTTTGCCTCGCTGTGTTCTCAGTTGTGTGATTCCGGCTTCTTAAGGATGGAGGACCCCGCCGCGCAGGAGGTTGTCGTGACCCCGTGGACGGTGGAGGGTGACGTGAACTATGACAAGCTCATCAAACATTTTGGGTGCCAGGCGATCGACGAAAAGCTGCTGGAGCGGATGGAGCGGCTGACCAGGAAGAAACCCCATCACTTTCTGCGCCGCGGCATCTTCTTCTCCCACCGTGATTTGAACTTAATCCTCGATGCATACGAGAAGGGACAGCCTTTCTACCTGTACACCGGCCGTGGTCCCAGCAGCGAGTCGATGCACGTTGGCCACCTGATACCTTTCATGTTCACCAAGTGGCTGCAGGACACCTTCCATGTGCCGCTGGTGATTCAGCTCACCGATGACGAAAAGTTCTTTTTCAAGGACTTGACAATGGACGAGATCGATAAGATGACCACGGAAAACTTGAAGGACATCATTGCCTTTGGCTTTGACCCGAAGCTGACGTTCATCTTCAGGGACTTTGAGTACGTTGGACGGATGTATCGCATTGTCGCACGCATCGAGAAGGCGTACACGGCTAGCCAGGTGCGGGGCTGCTTCGGCTTCAAGATGGAGGACAACTGCGGCCGCTGGATGTTCCCTGCGATTCAGGCAGCACCCTCCTTCTCGGCGGCGTTTCCACACATTTTTCCGCAGGAGAAGGGCAACGTCTTCTGCATGATTCCGCAAGCGATCGACCAAGACCCGTACTTCCGTCTTACGCGCGACGTGGCGCCGCGCATGGGATATTTGAAGCCAGCCGTTATCCACTCCAAGTTCTTCCCGGGTCTTAGTGGGTCGAAGGGCAAGATGAGCTCATCCACCGGCGCTGCCGTCTTTCTGACGGACACCCCCAAGATGATCAAAGACAAGATCAACAAACACGCCTTCAGCGGTGGTGGCGCAGATAAGAAGGAGCAGCTGCTTCTTGGTGGTAACACCAACGTCGACGTACCTATGCAGTGGCTCCGCTTTTTCCTCGAGGATGACGAGGAGTTGAAGCGCCTCCAGAAGGACTACATGCTTGGCCGTATCATGACCGGTGACGTGAAGAAAGTCCTCATTCAACAAATCACCAGCATCGTGACGGCACACCAGGAAGCGCGGAAAAAGGTGACGGAGGCCGATGTGGAGCTCTTCACTGCCGTCCGCGCCATGGGACCGGCGAAGGAGGAGGCGGAGTCAAGGAAGTAAAATGGCCGCAGCGGCTAGTACAGAACTGTCTGCGTGTGCGCGGGGCGGAGTGAGATGCGCGCACTCGACGATCCCGTGCGACTTTGGTGCGAAGCGACGTGCAGGCGCGCAGCTCAAGAATGAGAGGGCTAGCAACAGTCTCAGACACGTAAGTGCCCGCGTTGTTGCCTTTCTACGCTCGGTCACGCAGTGGGATAGGCACTTTGCGCGGGCCTTCTCTCCCATCACAGTAGGAAGGAAGCTCCCCCGCCGCGCAGCTGCCACGTGAAGGAATGAATTTGGCGATGCCAGACGATATACAACTAATGTGTCTCACTACTTCCCCTTCTCTCTTGCTGGCAACGTGGCATCTCAATCTGTGTGCAGGGGTCCGTTCGCGAGCTAGACAATAACACGCAAGCTTCTTGTTCGCTGGCTCTTTCGCTGCGAGGGGGAAGGGATCACTGCATTCGCTTTTTTTGTGTGTGCTGTCTCTATGCGCATGCGCCGCTGCCCTTTCCACTACACGCGAAGCGACATGCGTGCACTGTGCATGTGTGTTGAGGTTGCCAGGGAAGGGAGATCGAGAGAGCCATGAGGAGGAAAAGGGGCCCTGGCTGCAACCGCTGAAGCCCCTCGGCGCTTTCCCCCTTTTGTTGCAGACAACACTCATTTGTGTACTTTCTCTTCCTCTCTCGCCAGCTCTGCCCTCCCTCGCCCCCCTCCCCCCTCTCGCTCGGCCATTGTGCATCATATTTGCTGCTCTGCTGGGCTCCCTTGCTGCCATCAACCTTCGCTCTGTGGCGATGCAACGTTGCCCTTCCACCCTGCGGCATCTTTCATCTTGCGGAACTCCTCAGTCCAGAAAACTAGAGCGCTTTCTAGAGGCGGAGTTGTGCGTTCGTTTGTAGACGTTTTCATTCACGGCTTTCAAATGCGACGACCTGAGCCGTGGCAGCGCCTGCTGTCCCACGTACGCCACACCATCGCTACACCGTTTGTTTTGCGAATCGGCACCGGCCCGCCAGGCTGTAACCCACCGGTGGCTGTCGCCCCCCATCCCCCCTCAGCTCTGCCTACAATTGCTGCCAACTACTCTGAGCTCTCGGCTTTCGAAAAGGATTATGCCGCTCGCTGCTTGGAGTACGTTGCCCACCAAGCGGATGATTCCCAGGTGGACGAAAGCGACTCGATTCCGCATCCTACTTCGTCGTCCTGGGTAGCACCGACGTTCCTGGAGGACCCGTGTGCCTCGACGTGGCGCCCCCTCTTCGACCTCCTTGTGCTGCCCGACGGGTCCGTGTGCATCGGGTGGTTTCGCCACCATGCGCTTGACCTGCAGTGGGGGCATCACGTGGAGACCTACATTGCAGACCTGTGGCAAAAGGCACCGCGCACGTTGTGGCTACATTCCCGAGAGAGGTTGAACTTCCTGGTGCGCAGGCAGCTGCCGATGCGCCACCGACACCTGGCCGTCTTTTATCGGAAGGACACGGTTTCTCCAGCAGACGAGGAGCAAAGTTTGCAGGCAGCTGTCCGCTCTCTTCATGCGGCGTCATCGACTGCGTACCAGTTAGAGGATGATGCCCTGTTGCACGCCTCAAGCTCGGGCAGGCCCACGTTGCTTTTTGTGCGAGCGCTGATGCGCGACATTGAGCGGCGCAATCGGGAGCTCCCCACCGGCACCGCTGTCGCGGTAATGCAACTTCTTGTCTTGACGTTGGCAACGTACTACGACGGAATGCCGCGAGACCTGGCCGAGGCGATCGCGGCCTCCGCTGGCCAGGTATGTGCCTTAACGAGTGACTCCGGCTGCCACCAACTCCTCACTTGGGGAGCGTTGCTGGTGGGATGCACGGCTGACCACGCGAAGGCCGGCATAGAGGTCGTCCAAGGTGACGCGGCCACACAGGCACTCACATTAACGTTGCTGAGTTCTATTGCCATTCCAGGAGCGGAGCGAGACGCGGCATTGCTGTGGCAGGCGGAGCACCACCTTCATCCGCTCTGCGACGCTCTTGTCTCCGAAGAGGCGCTGCTGCTCGATGCCCTTTCTGCTTTCCGCCCCGGGGCCAAAAATGCAGAATATCGCTCCGCACTTTCCTCCTGCGCGGCTGCCGGCGACGGGCCTATCGATATAGATTCCACGAACAGTGGAGCTGCTCGCGGTGATGTGGCCGCGTGGCACTTCAGCCGTGCTCTGGACCAGAAAGTCGGCGACGCAGAGGACCGGGCGGTGCTGTGCTTGGAGCCGGCTAAGGAGACAGGTCAGCTTCCTCTCCCGTGGCTGCCCGGCACCGGCGCGGATGCAAAGGGCTGCTGGTGCACGCTCCTCACCCACTCGAGGATCTTGCTGTCTCACAGCAAGGCGGACAGCCGCCACGCGCGCAGCACCGCTGAGTATCCCCATGCAGCCGCGGTGAAGCGGGTGCATTGTATGCTGCGCATTGCTCTGGCGCGGCGGTGCCTGTTTGAGACGACCGACGCCAACATCTCCAGCCAGTACTCGATCCTCACTCACCTCTTCTCCTCTGCTGAGGCCCCGTCGGCGCGCCTGACACTCATTCATCTCGCGACCACCCACGTGCCTTGGGAGGTAATCGACCCTGTGGAGCACCAGCGGGCGCTGATGGGGCTTCTCTTTCTCTTCCCATCTTTGCCACTGCGCTCCCTTTACGGCGGCACAGTGGCGCATGCTCACGCGTCACTGTCCACCGGTGCTTGCGCGCTGCAGTGCACCTCCTGCCTCGACAATTCTCAAACGCCCGCGGCATCGAATAGCCCCTTAACAGTGTGCATTCCGGCTACACGCGCGGAGGGTCTCGCGACCCGGCTACGTGGTCGAGACAGCGCGCTGATCTGCGTGGTGCACACGGTGTCGAACGAACCTGACGCTGCTTTTCTTTTGGATGATTTGCGTATGAACCTTCACACAATTCTGCGCCGCTCTTGATCTGTGGATGCGTGCGCACTCTCTACAGACGCTCTTGCCCTCCCGTAAAGGTAACGAGGGCCCAAAGTAAATCATCGTGCCCGCCCGCTGCCCACTGGACCATGCGCTGCTGCCCACGCTTCGAGCGGCACAGCAAAGCGACAACACCTTTTACTTCCTGCGTTGGGGCCATCGTACGCCACGGAACTGTTTGTTACTCTCGCCGCCAGCCGTACCTCCTCCCCGGCGCAGCGGCACGCGAAGGTGCATGCCCCCATTTGTTTCCCTTACAAGCCTTTCTGGCGTTCCGAACGTTTGCCTGCTGCGCTATCCCCACGCTCTCTCTCCCATCTCACACATCTTCCCTATTCTTTTCCCTTTGTTCTCATTGTCAACTCTGATGACAGGGGCGTCGCCTCAGCCCGGTGTCCAGGGTCTAGTAGCGCCCCACTCACTGTGGGAGAAAGCCAAGCAGCCGCTATCCTTGCCATATGCCGGACCAGTTCTGGTGGTCACAGGGCCGAGTGCCCACGACGTGGGGAAGTCAGATGCACCGCTGCTGATGTCGGCGGCCATGCCCTGGATGGCGCTGCGTCGGTGCGCCCCGCGACAGGGAACACAGGCTCACGCCATCCACACGATAGGCGAGGTGCCGACGTGACTGGAACGTATATGGCAGCCGGCCCCTCGCACTGCGTGCTGGTGTGTGACGCCTGAGTGCCA
>NC_018256.1:3968-16499 GCF_000227135.1 Leishmania donovani | reverse complement strand
CCCTCGCACTGCGTGCTGGTGTGTGACGCCTGAGTGCCACCGTGAGGGAGATGCACCAGGTGGCGACCGGCATAGTGGGGGTGGGTGGAGTTTATCTTTATGGAGCAGGGGCCGTGCTCTCCGATGACCAGGTCGGCGCATCGCTGTGGGGCGTGTGCACGGCTGCTTTGCAGCCGCGCGATGGGTCCTGTGACAGGCCGATGGGCCGCGCGGCGTTTGGCCTGATGCTCTGTGGCAGTGTACGGACACGTTGGCGAAAAAAAAATACATTTTCTCTCTGTTGGGCGACAGAGGCTACTTAGCTGCCTTCAACCTTCACCTCTCCTTCTCGGTCACGGATACCGTTTGCGGTGCATGCTCTCAAGCTGTTCTGCAGGTACGTGTGAGGCTTGGTGCGCCTAACAGGCCTTCGGTATGGTGCACTTCTTCAGGGCACCATCGTGCGCATTGTCGTCTTCATGACATCTTTTTCGTCTCGCTCCTCCACGCATTCCTGTATGCATCCCACTCTCTGTCCTGAGGGGGCTATTCTGTCCATCACAGCTGCACTGAAAAAAGCTGTTTAGAGAGAAAGACAGCATCTGGTTTGACAGGAGAAAAAACTCATGTTAGCTGTTATGCAGCGATATCGGACACAGGTGGCGGCTCGCACGGCGGGACAGGCGCTCCGTCGAGGTGCAGGTGCTGTACTGCTGCGGCGTTGCTATCCTTTCCGCTGCGCCTCTTCAGCATCGCTGCCGCCCGACATGGAGGTGCCACAAGGCTCCGACGACTACCGCCGCAGAGACGATGCCTTTACTCTGTCAACAGAGGTGCGCGAAACAGAGGAGGAACAAGCTACCCTGGATGAGGACGACTTTGACGAGCTGGAGGCTGCGTCGCAGGAACTGCATGACCTGTGCTATGCCTTGATTGCTCATCTTCGCTGCACGGACCCGGAGGCCAACAAGTCACTTTTTGAGCGTCGCGTCCAGCGAGCCTTTCGTGAGCCTAAGCCTGAGCAGTACCGTCGCCTTCTGCACGGCCACGGCGACCGCAGTCTGCGCCGCCGCAACAATTACCGCACTCGCAAGGACTTCCAGGAGGCCCACCGGCTTTACCTGCAATGGTGTGACAAGCTGTTGTTGCTACTCACCCAGCCTGTGCTGGATCGCCTTGTCAAGAGCGCCGGCAAGGGTCACCGCGACTTGCGAACAGACGGCGTTCATCGGTACCGCCGGCACCTGGAACGCGCCACCTGGCGGTCGTTTCCTCATCGCTGGTTCAAGCACGCACCGTTCGAGGTGCAGCAGCTTCGTGCAGACATTCCGGAGTCGGCGGTACTGAATACGCGTTTCTACCGAGACCACGCAACACTTCGCTATCTGTTCACACTCATGGAGCCGCAGCACGCTTTTCGGGAAAAAATTGAGCATCGCATGATGGAGTTGACACAGAGGTACGACCCGTTGCGGAAGTCGATAGAGTAACGCCGCCGCTCTTCCACAACGCTGGCTGTATGCTCGTGTGTGCTGCTCTCTCTTTCTCCCTCTTTACCGGCGGATATGTGTGTCTTTATAGGGCTGTGCAGTGTCTTGGTGGTGCTTGCAGGTGGGCTACGGTGTGCTCTTTGGTATCTTCATAAAAAGCACACCAGTGCTGAAACACGGTTGAGTAGCACATTCTTTTGGCAACTTCCACGTCTTGCATGCCGCTATGTGCCCTACTGCCTGTAGCAGCGCAGACGTTGAGCATTCACACACTTGTCCACACAAGCGCATTGAATGGAGTCTATTCCACGTGATACAGAGCAGATCATGGCAGGCGGCGTGGAGAGAGCGATGGGCTTCAGTTGAGGCGCACCCGCTCTTCGGTGCGTTTTCTTCACTCGTTCTTTTCTTACTAGGCCGGCGTGTGTGTGTGTGTGCAGTGCAGCCGCATTCCCTAACAGTCCAACTTGCTCAACTGAGTCGTCAACGCGAACTCATCGCCGCGCTGCAACACCCTACGGGATGTGTTGTGTATGGTGTGCTGCGGTTTCGCTTTTTGCATCATCATTTTTCCACCGCACTTGGAGCGGCCGCATGTCTCGCATGCCCTGTTGTCTGCGCCTCTCTTCACGTTTCTCCTTTTTTTTCGCTTCTCCTTCGCTGCTTGACGTCTTTTACTTCTTCACTCGCTACTTGCTTGCCGCTAGGCGGCGGCATCGCGTGAGACATTCTGCGCGTACTCTGTAACTGGGCCCCCGCCCCCCCCCTACAGGCTGAGACGTTCTTCGAATCAACTTTGCCATTGCGCATACGTGCGTTGACAGCATTTGTGACCTCAATCGCTCATCAACACAGGCTGACGTACACTTGTTGTCGCGTTGTGGAGGAGGACAATTGAGCTGTACTTGCGGCACGGCGCCTTCGGTCACCGCGGGTCTACTTTTGTTGTCTCCGGTTCACTGTTCGGTGCCATTGCATCTCTCTCCGTGCCGATAGGCTCGCGCGTGTGCGTATTGAAGCAAAATGCACGGCTTCCGTGGGCGTGCGCTCGCCACTGCCTTTTGCGTGGCACGGCGATGGCGCAGCGGCGGGGGCCCAGGCGATCGGCGTGTTCGGACAGACTGGTATCGTTGCTATCCTTCGCTCATGGAGGAAAAAGACCGCGACATGTACCACTGCTACTACCCCTACTTGTTCGACCATGGCGACAAGATGAGCTTGTACCCGAAAATCCCCGACAACCCTCGCGAATGGCAGGTGGAGCAGCTGCAGACAACGTACGACGCGATCCGCGAGGACAAGTACGACGCGTTTGTTCGCTTACGTGCGAAATTCCCCGAGCTCTACCAAGACACTTATGCCTGGGACAACCCGCCACCGTTTGGAGAGTTCAACATGTTTTACAGCGTCCGCTTCGGGATGATAGGTGTCAAGGCCTTCACCTGCAAAGACTACGATGAACTGGGCAACCAGTTTGACTGCACCGCGTTCTGGTTCCCCGACAACCAGATTGTCAAGCACTCTACCCGTAACGGCGATGTGGGAACAGATAAAGTTTATGTTGGGGCGATGAACGTGCCGGTGGAGTTTCATAAGCCGCACGTCGCGGCGTTTTACAAGGCGGCGGGCGTACCTGTGAAGCATGTGTCTGCCGGCTTTCCTGTCACGCCGGATGCGTACGCGCCGGTCGGGACAAAGCTTGACGTGCGCCACTTCAAGCCTGGTCAGGAGGTGACCATCACCTTTCAGAACACCGACTACGGCTATCAAGGCGTCATGTTTCGCCACGGCTTCGACGGTGGCTATGTCTGGCTCGGAGACTCCAAGTGGCAGCGACGCCCCGGCTGCATGGGTGCAGAGGGACAGAAGCGCATCTACCCGGGTCATCGCATGGCAGGGCAGACGGGCGCCTCTGCGGAAACCTACGATGGCGTTCCGGTGTGGCGCATCGACTACAAGAACTCGCTCATCTACTTGCCCACCCTCATCGACGCCGATGTCGGGACTTACGTGAAGTTTAGGGACACCATCAATACGAAAGGATACACGCTGTGGAATGAGCACCGCGGCACCCCACCTTTCCCCACCTTTGTCCCTAGCGAGGAGGAGAACCTCGGCAAACTAGCCACCGACGAATGCCAGCTCACCTCTCCTCCACTGTACATGTACTTCCGCGACGAGTTCGCTGCAGCTCAGCTTGTGACCCAGGCGGACGTCGAGGACGCCAAGAGTGTCAAGCCGGCGACCGCAGCGCCCAAAAAGAAGGTGTACGACTTGAAAAAGTACACGGAAGCCAGAAAGAAGTACCGCAAGAACCTGCAGAAGGCACGCAAGTACAAGCTCATGGGCGTCCGAACGCGCGCTCACGAAAAGCAACAGGAGGCTCGGCGCGCCAAGATACTGAAATATAAGCGCGTCAAGACGTGAGACGGGTGATCATTACGGCCCTGCTGATACGGCGTTTGCGAGTACCAGCGAGTTCGTGTGGCTTTGGTCAACCACATCATGAGGCAAAGAAGGCGCCTTGCGCGCACGGATGCGCTGGAGACGACGGTGTACGAGCGGGCACTGTTGTTCACTTTGTCTGTGTGGCTAGTCGCATCTCTGCCCACGCACATGCCTGCTTGCTGGTGTGTTTGCCGGTGTTTTCGACATGCAGTCCCTCTGAGCCGCTGAGGGGGCTTGTCGGCCACAGCGTGATGCTTGCGTTTTCCAAGGGCTTGCTTGCTGCCATCCCGTCAGCGAAAAACAAAGGAGGAGGACGAGACAGAGTGGGACTGTAGTGAGTGACGAAGTCGGTCGCGGCGCCAATGACCGCACCGGTGATAGACCAACTCCAGTTGCACAGAAGATGGTACTCATAGCTCGCCAAGAGAGTGGATCGAGTAGTAAATATCGGAGCTCACCTGCGCCAAGTGTTATCTTTCAGCAAGCACACACACCCACACACGCGGCGCCAACGCCATCAACCAGCTCGCACCACGAAGATGTGAGAGCCGTTACAACAACAGCGCCGTTTACTGATTTTTACTCACACCCACCTAAAATAAATCCTTCTCTGGCTTCTTACCAGCTGCCTTTTTTTTTTTCTTGAAGCTCTTGAGTCGTACCGCCATTCGTTCTTGTGTGTTTGTGGGTCCTTCGTCCTATACACTGTCCGCTCTGTGTCCTTCTGCCCTGCGTATGCGCCTGCAGGTTTGCAGCACAGGCTGCAGTCGCATGTTGGCCCCTTCCTCCTCCTCCTCGTCCTCCTCCTCTTGCCCCCGACGATGCCTTTCACTTCTGCGTGTCTGTGTTGTGGCATACACGCGCGGTCACATGCCAGAGCAGTGCGTTGGCTTATCACTCTCACACGCCCTTCTTCTCTCCCTTTGTCTTCCACGTGGATCCCCTCTCACGGCGCCGCAGATTTTCCTCCACAAAGCGGCAAACGCACACAGTCACCTCCAAACAACGATCACTTTCGGATTGGGCTTTGAGTGACCCGCCATTGCTACGACGGACGGCAGAGGTATGAGCTACAGAGAGGGGCGCATTCGTTCGAGGCATTCCATCTCTCCACGCTCTTGCTCAGGCACACCCTGGCACAGACACGCGCATATACGCTCAAGCAACAGAGGGCCGTTCGCACGCGTGCCCGCGGATACATAGAGAGAAAGAGCGGCACAAAGGTAATAGTACAAAACATAAAAACAAGGGGCTCTGCTTCTTGGTATTCTGGGGGTTTGACCAAGCCGGTGTGCAATGCAGCCTTCTGCGAACCATACTATTTCTGCGTCCCGGCTTAGCGCTGTTTTGGCGCAGTGGCGGGCTGCTGCTGCCCGTGGAGACGCAGCGGCGAAGCAGTGCTCGGCGTGGGCTTGTGTCTTTGGCGAGCGTAGCGTCAACACTCCCGATAACCAGCGTGGGCAGGCGATCCTTCAGTACCTCCTGGAGGCGAAAGAGCCGGTATGCAACACCGCCGTGCTCATCACGGAGGATGTGACGCTCATTCTTCACGGTGCAGGCGTGCGCGTTGCGGCGCCGCTGACAAAGCTCGAGGGTCATACCATCGAGGTGGTCGAGGGGGTCGAGGCGGCACAGGCGCGAGCCACTGCCCTGCTCGCCGGAAAGACGGTTGGTGCCCCGGTTAACGAGTTTGCGATTCAGGAGGGCCCATTTGCGTCAGCCTTCACTGAGCTCGTGCGCGGAGCCGTGCCCAGCGAGTCGCTTCTATCGGCTGCCCCTGTGCTGGGTGAGCTGCTTTTTGTGAAGGATGATGCCGCTCTCGGTTGCGTCGAGAAGGCCGCGGGGCTGTGCTGCGCCGTCTTTCGCCGTTATGCCCGCGACTGCATTGCGAACGAGATGTCGAAGAGAGACCCCAAAACTCTCTACGATGTGCGCCAGATGCTGTACGCCAAGCTGGAGCGACCCAACACAATTCAGGCACTCGAGTCGCTCGCGGTGGACGATTTTTCTCTCGTCACCGGACTGCCGCCGTGTCTCTTCCACAAGGGCACGTACAACTCACAGCTTAACGTGGACGAGGACACCCTCAAGGCGGCGTGCAATGTTCCGATTCACGGGGATGTGGTTGTGGTCCGATTTGGCGTCAAGAACACAGGCTACACCGCCTTCTTTGGCCGCACGCTACTGGTGGTGTCGGCAGCACCGTCGAACGCGAAAGAAGCGTATCAGTTCGCCTACGATGTGAGCGCGAAGCTCATGGAGCTCCTTGTCCCTGGCGCACGGCTGAGCGACGTGTACGCTGGCGCCATGCAGTACGCGACGAACCAGAACTCTGACCTGGCCGTGCTCCTAGTGAAAAACTTTGGTTTCTCTACGGGCCTTCTCGTCCTCGAGGCACGCGGAACCATTTCGGAGAAGGGTACCGCGATCGTCGCCGACGGGATGAGCTTCGTGATACGCGTCGTGCTCGAATCTGTCCCCAGCGCAGGCGGTAAGGACACGTTTGACATGGAGCTCACCGACACGGTAATCATACGCGGCGGTGTGGCGGAGCTCAAGACAAAGGTGGCGCGCAAACTGGCAGAGGTTCTCTACGAAGACCTCGATGAAACGGCCGCCGCGACGGAGGCCGCACAGCAGGTGCGGCGTGACTTAAGCAAGATCACTCGTCAGGGTCAGTCCGACACCGTGATGATCTCGCGCGAGGCGCAGCGTGAGCAGGAGCTGCGGCAGCTCCTCAGCGAGCTGCACGCAGAATTCGTGGCGGCAGGTGGCAAAAAAGGGACGCAGATCTCGACGGAGGAGTACCGCGCATGCGACATTGGCCGCCTGTCGCTTGGCGAGCTGACTCCTTACAAGCCGGAGGACCGGGTGCCGCCGCCGGAGAGCAAGGGCGGAATCTTTGTGCAGACGGACAAGAAGGTTGTGTGGCTCCCGGTATGCGGCCGCGCCGTGCCCTTTCACGCGTCGACAGTGAACAGGGTGGATGTCAAGACTGAGGGCGGCAAGTACACTATGACAGTCACATTCCATGCCATGCAGGAGGCCAACGTGGGCTACAAACTGAACCCCACCAAGGTGTTCGTGAAGGAGCTGGGGTACTCGAGCTCGAGGGATGTGTTCACGGACTCTGCAATCGCTATTCAAGGCATTCAGCAACGCATCAAGAACGAGGACGCTGCCCGAAAGCGTGCCCTCACCTCTGCCTCCAACGGGAGGCTGACAGTGACGCCCAATCCGCTGCGTCTCCCGACAGTGAAGATTCGCCCGCCGATCACGAACGCGAACCGTCAAAACAAGGGCTGCGTGGGCAATCTCGAGCTGCATGCGAACGGGCTGCGTTTCTCATTTCTCGGGGGTACCCCAATTGACATGCTGTTCGAAAACATCAAGCACGTCATTTTTCAACCTGCAGTGAAGAGCATCTACGTTATTTACCACGTTACGCTGAAAAAGCCGATCGAGATCAACCGCAAAAACGTGCTGGAGGTTCAGTTCGTGGCAGAGGTGATGGAGAGCAGCGAGCTCGCGAGTGCTGCTCGGAGATCGTTCGAAGAGGAGGTCCAGGCAGAGGAGCGCGATGAGATGCGCATCCGGCAGACAAACAAGCAGTTCATCACCTTTGCCCACGCCGTGGAAGAGCGAAGCAAGATCAAGACGCAGCTGCCTACAAACCAGTTCTCCTTCGATGGCGTTCACGCTCGCTCCATGACCATGTTCAAAGGCAATCGCGAGGTCCTCTGGGCTATCACCGACACCCCAGCCTTCACACAGAGCGTCGACGAGGTCGAGGTGGTCTCCTTTGAGCGCATTATCCCAGGCAGCGCTACGTTCGACATGTCGCTCATCCTGAAGGACTACAACAAGCCGGTCATCACCATCAACTCGATCCCGCGCGACTCGCTGGAAAACATTAAGGATTGGTGCCTGAGTGCACGGCTCTACTACATGGAGACTACTGTGAACCCCAACTGGCGAGCCACGATGAAGGAGATCCGCGAAGACCCCGACTGGGACCCGTGGCTACGCGGGGACGGCTGGTCGGTTCTCAACAACGTGACGAACGACGAGGAGGAAGAGGAGGAGGACGACGATTCCGACTCGGACTCGACGTACTACGAGGATGACGATGAGACCTCCGATTCCGACGACAGCTCCTGGCTCGAGGACGAGGAGAGTGACCCGTCGTCAGGCAGCGACGAGAGCGACGAGTCCAGCGCCGCCAGCTGGGACGAGCTGGAGCGTCGAGCAGCCGCCAAAGACCGTCAGAGGGACTTCAGCGACGACGACGACTACCACCCACGTAAGCGGCAGCGTGCCGGTGCCGCGACACCTGCGCTACCGGTCGCGCCCGCTACGCGACCCTCAAAGGTGCCGCTGAACATGGCTGGGCGCGCAGGCGGCGGCGCTGTTCCGCCGGCTCGCCGATTCTAGGACCGTTCCGGCGCAGTGGACGGTATTGTGTGTGCGTGCATGGGTGAATGAAAGCGCCGACGTGGTATTGGTCAAGCTTTCCTCGTTACTCATACGATGTGCCTGTGCACTACTGCGTAGGGGCGCTGATACGTAGCGCATTCACATAGCCCCACAAGTGCGCCTATTGGTGACGAAGCAGGAGCCGCTCGGGTAGGCAGAGGTGAGACTGCTGGGAAAGGTGGTGCCATGCCTCTAGCATTTCTGCGTTAACTGTGCGCATGAGCGTGACAGGGCCTATTGCTGTTGTGTTTTTTTTTCATTCATTTTCCTATCCGCCTTGGTTCTCTCGCATAGATAAATCAGTGGAGGGTTGTAAACGAAGAGCGTCTTGCAGCGGAGCAAGAAGAAGGAGTGGAATGT
This sequence comes from Leishmania donovani, assembly GCF_000227135.1. Classification (NCBI taxonomy): domain Eukaryota; phylum Euglenozoa; class Kinetoplastea; order Trypanosomatida; family Trypanosomatidae; genus Leishmania; species Leishmania donovani. The sequence goes on along the minus strand of NC_018256.1, from coordinate 7,746 downwards.
GACAGAGGTGTTGAGGGAATATGCGGTCTATCGGTCAAGATGCAAAGAAGTGTTTCAGCTGTATGAGCGTCGCGGAGGCAGGGGAAAAGGGGACGACAGGGCGTATCCTCTGGGCTACTCCACCGAGTCGAAACTCTTCCTCGTTTATTTTTGGCGGCACCGCCCATCTTTACAGGCCACCCATCTCCACACCAGGGCTCCATCAAGAGCGAAGTTGTAGCACTAGATGTTATGTGCTGTGCGCCCATGATGATCCGGTGCGTGACCTCGCTTCTTCACGGCCGTGGCCCTCCAACCCTTTCCTTCTTTACCCTGGTCAAGCCTGCTAGCGTATCCTCGCAGTCGACCTTGCGCACCAGGCCAGCTGAGAAACCGACAGCGTGGCACGTTATCGGCCGCTTGATTTTCATGCCACCACTTCACCTACTCCGATGCGGACAGCTTAGCCAACGAGGACAAAGTGCCTCGAGTGGTTGTGCAGACAGGCTTTGAGCATGATGCACGCAACGTGCGCTCTGCCTTGCCCAGTCAACCGCTGCAGTAGTTCCGCAAGGACAGCTTCTTGGTGTATCCGGGTAGCATCTTCTTTGATGTGTGGCAACCTATGCGCTAACAGCTGCCCTCTGCGCTCTTGAGAACCTACTGCATCGGTGTTATGGTACCCCACATCTCACTAGCGAAAATGCTCCGACTGCCGACGAGCCTCTGCGTTCACCAGGTGCTATCGTGTGCCGCCAAGTCCAGGTGGCGCGTCACAGGTCTAAAGCCGCCGACCACCATCCACCCCGATAACGCCTCTCGGAGCAGCCATCACGTACACTAGCTGGTCACGCCAGCAGAGCTCCGCAACCCGGCGGTGTGCCTCATGGGCTGACGAGAAGGGAGGGGGGACAGCTGCCACACGGCGCTAAAAGATGTATGGAGCATGCTTCCCCTGCTCTGGGCCGCTGAGCTCTCACCATGGGACTCTGTATCGCGGCTTTGCCGCAATCAAGGCGCCTAGTGTGTGGGCTTCCGTTCACAACACCCCTGCGTCCGACGCCCGTCACACGGAAGTACTGCGGGGTTTTGCGCCCGGTGTATCGGAATGTGTCGCCTTAGTGCCCGACAGCTCTACAGCACGGACTACACCACGATGCATGTGCACCGCTGTCCACAGTGAAGGGCTGGCGAAGGAGCACAGGAGCACGAGCGCGCTGCATCTTCAGTGCTTGATACCCTCAACGTCACGGCGCGCAATACATGCTGCTCCCCTTCCACGACTGAAATGCATCGCGTGGATCTCGGCCGAACTTATCAGTACCGTGGCGCCGAGGGGTCCGTACCTACTACATCCGTAGTACCGTGAGCTTCAGCGGCGACTTTGCGAAGTTTCGGCATCCGCTGTGGGTGCACTGACGGGGCGGCAGCTGTTCTGGACTCGTTCTTCTTCCGTTGTGTGCGCGCCACACCGCACGCGCAGACAGCGTGAGGCCGCTCTGACACCAGTTGTACTCCCGTATGCGCCGTGGATAGTACACGTGCGTCTGTGGAATCATTTTTCCTCACAGTTCCACGCCTGCACATTGCGTTACGAACAAGGCAGCCTCAAGCTCCCTCTCCTCCCACAAAGGAAAAAGTCGTAACACACTGCTGAATCAAGACTGTTGCAAAACTATGAGTTGCACGTGGGAACATTTGTCCGCATCCTGAGCTCTCATACCGACGCCAACGTTGTCTTGTCTTTCCTACACCTTCACATGGAGATCATCCGATGTCTTCCCTTCTCGTCTCCTCCCCACTCTCTGTCCACTCTGTGCGCTTCGCCTCCCCTTTGCTCGCAGAACTTGCCTGCGGTGTGCCGTTGCCGGGTTTCACTAAACGAGCATGAGGTGTTTTCGTGCTTCCTGCTGCGCGCCGCCGCCGAGGTCGCGTGCATGCTCGACGGTAGCAAGCGTGCCAGATACCAGCGATCTCATCATTGTGCGTGAGTCGCCAATTGACAACGTGGTGCTTCTCGAGATGAACAGCGGGCGCGCCAACGTTCTGACGCCCAAGTTCATTTCAGCGTTCCTGAACAAGCTTAGCGACCTGTGCGACCCAGACAAGTCCAGGTGCAGCGGTATTATCCTCACATCCAAGAACCCCGGTGTCTTCAGCGCCGGACTTGACCTCAACGAACTCAATACGAACCTCTCGCAGGATCGATTTGCGCACTACTGGAGCCAGTTCCAGAAGCTCTTCACTACTTTGCACGCGCTGCCGGTACCACTGGTGAGCGCCATTAACGGGCATGCTGCGGCAGCCGGCTGCATCGTTGCCCTCGCGTGCGACTACCGCGTCATGGCAAGGCGACATCCTACAAAGCCCGCCCACTTGACTATTGGCATTGCCGCTGCTAAGCACGGTTTTGTTGTGCCGTCTTACGTGGCTGCCTCGATGGAGCACGTCGTGGGATTTCGCAAAGCTGAGGAACTGCTCTGTACGGGCTTACTGCTGCCCGCCGACGAGGCCTTGCAGGTGGGACTTGTAGACGAGGTCGTGGAGCACCACGACGAGGCTGTTGTGCCGTGTCTGCAGTTCATGGAGAAGCTGCTGGAGCTCCCCTCCCCCGCACCATACTGGATGATCAAGGATATGTCACGTCGCCACATCCTTGCCCCGCTGTGCACTCCGGCACTTCGAACGCAGGACACGGTCAGCTTCTACAACCTCTTCAGCAACCCGCAGGTGAAGAAGAAGTTAGCGGAACATGCACAGAAGTTCGCTAAGAAGTAGGTAACACCACCTCCCTGTCACAATCTTCTTTCTCGCGGCAATGGCCAATCAAGCGTGAATGATGTAGGCGAACATATCACACCTGCACGAGAACCCCCCATTTGAGAGGTCGCATCCTAAGCTCTCGCAAGAAAGCAAACGAAGGATAAAAAGGAAGCCACCGCCAACATGACCCTCTGCCTTCACACGAAGGGAGATTATCCACCTCAGCATCTGTGTTTTTTTTTCCTGGCGCACTGTGTCTTTCTTTCTTTTATCCGCCTGTTGCACTTCCTCAGGAGCTGTTCTCGCAGATTCCGGCCTGTGCGCCGCCTCGATGCACTATATCACTCTTCTGCCTTTAACCGTGCATCTGCTGCAGCCCTCATCTCCTCCCTGACTTTTCTTTTGCTTTCCGCAGCAGAAACGGCCGTACTACTTCCTCGTCTTACATCTACTGCTGCTCAACTCGGCTTCTCCTTCTCCATAGCGTTCGACCAAGCTGCTGCTACACTTTCCCAAAACCAGGAGAATCAGTGCATCCGCGTTCTGTCTTCCTATTCTAGATTTGGTCCTTGCTGAGGCAGTACTGCTTGCACGCACCACGACCGTGGTGTGTGACGCTGACGTACACGGTCTGTAGGCGACTCAACACGACAACGCCCTGCGTAACTGTGCATCGCGCAGGCCGCTCCGAGCGTTTCTCCCTGAAAGGCTCTCAAATGGCGTATTTGCTGCAAGCCACCTCTCCACTTTTCGAACGTTTTCGATAACTCCGCTGGGGTGTCTGTGAGCATGTTGGACAGGCGTGCCAACGCCACCTCCTGCGAGATCACCTGAAAAGTGAAGGGAACTGCTGCAGCCCAGCTTCTTCGCGCCCGTGCTCTGCTGCCTGCCGACAACTCAGCTGTCCAAACGAGAAATCCCGGCACCTTATTGATTTTAGGTTGTTTCTTTTCATTCATTTCACAGCGACACCCTCTCCAACAGGACGGGGGCGTGACGGTGTACTGGTTAGGGTTAGGGTTAGGGTTAGGGTTAG
>NC_018256.1:0-791 GCF_000227135.1 Leishmania donovani | reverse complement strand
CGGCACCAAAGGCGCTCTTGGACGGCGCAGTACCCGCTGGCATGTTAGTGGCACCGGGAGAAGAAACAAGCACTTGCGACGATGATGTGGCGGCAGACGCTGCAAACACGCTGGCACTTGGGCTGTCAGGTGCATGAGCAGCTGCATCAGCGCCGTTAGGCGCCTGCGGTTGGGAGGCAGTTGGTGTCGTAACGGCACCATGCCGAGACATAGCGCTGGCATCGCGGAGAAAGGTTGTTTTCTTGCCGCACGGCCAGCAGTCCGAGCGCACACTCGCCTTGCCGTCTAAGTGGGGGCCCTTCAGGTCCTTCACCTTGTGGCACACAGCGCAACGCCAAAGGGCATTTCCCGACAGCACCACAACGCTTGTATCTTCTACGGATCCTTGTGCTCCGCCACCCCTCGTAACTGGCAGCATGTAGCGCTGCTCCTCCGACTCGGACGGTACAACGGGAGTTTTGAATACAGTAGAGCGCAGCTCCCGTAAAACCGGCGCTCCCTCGCCGCCTGCAGCTTCCGCGAGACGGCTGGCTCGACGGTCGGCGCCTACCAGTGAGCCATCGCCACTGTCCTCTTGTACAAAGGTTGTTTTCTTGCCGCACGGCCAGCAGTCCGAGCGCACACTCGCCTTGCCGTCTAAGTGGGGGCCCTTCAGGTCCTTCACCTTGTGGCACACAGCGCAACGCCAAAGGGCATTTCCCGACAGCACCACAACGCTTGTATCTTCTACGGATCCTTGTGCTCCGCCACCCCTCGTAACTGGCAGCATGTAGCGCTGCTCCTCCGACTCG
>NC_018255.1:1171215-1171725 GCF_000227135.1 Leishmania donovani | reverse complement strand
CACAGCGCCACACCCGGGAGTTTTGAATACAGTAGAGCGCAGCTCCCGTAAAACCGGCGCTCCCTCGCCGCCTGCAGCTTCCGCGAGACGGCTGGCTCGACGGTCGGCGCCTACCAGTGAGCCATCGCCACTGTCCTCTTGTACAAAGGTTGTTTTCTTGCCGCACGGCCAGCAGTCCGAGCGCACACTCGCCTTGCCGTCTAAGTGGGGGCCCTTCAGGTCCTTCACCTTGTGGCACACAACACAGCGCCACACCCTCTCCGGCAAAACGCAGCTACTTTCCGCCAAGCCTGCCGCCTCAGCCCTTGCAGCTCCAGTAGGCGCGGTCACAGCCTTTGGCGACTGCCGGGTAACGCCTGACATCAGCTTTTCCGAAGAAGAGTTCAATGAGCACATGGCCGAAACTTCATCACTAATCGATCCGCAACTGCTCTTCACCGCTGAGCCGATAGGTGGCATCGGCCCTGACCACTCCCCAACGCCACCAAAGGCGCTCTTGAACGGCGCAGC
>NC_018255.1:1093803-1168660 GCF_000227135.1 Leishmania donovani | reverse complement strand
GCAGGCCCCGTCGACCGCCTTCGGGAAGGCAGTGTGTGGGTTTGGAGCGGGCAGCGCGTGCGGCATCAGCGGCGGGTTCGGATCGGGTTCCACCACCGCGAGCTTTTGCTCTGCAGCGACGCCAGTGTTCGGTCCTACAAGCGCATTTACGAGTGCGTTTGGTGGCGCTCCGCAAGGCGGCGGCTTCTCGAGCGTGCCAAAGAGCGCCTTTTCCGGCGGAGGCAACACAAACAGTGCGTTTGGCGCGTCGTCCTTCAGTTCACTGGCTGCAAATTTCCATTGAGGCGGTCATTGGATCACTTTCTTGTTGGTTTCCGATCCCTAACAGACTTTGTGTCGGCTGTGTCGGCATTGATGAATTTGGGGAAGTAGTGTTGTGGTGCTTTGCGGCTTGTGGCTCCCCTTGAGGGTTCTGCTCCGGCCCTGGCATACTTTCAGAAGGGGCGTGAAGCTCAAGGCGGGACATGCACTCCCCTCGAGTTGGTGCTTTCTCCGACGTAGAGTTTGTGTGCGTTTGCATTTGTGCATGTGTGTGTCTTCGTGCTCGTGAGCGGTCCCGTTTCTTTCTGTTGGCTTCATTCGAGTGCCTCAGACGCTTTTTATGGGCGAGGCGCGGTATTCCAGTTGTGCGGATTGTGACGGCTGATGTGTGATGGTGCTGGCAGAAGTGTTATCGGCGATCTAGACACTACTCGGTTGTAGTTTGTGCTTCTCAGCCTGTTTGAAGGCTAAGGTGTTCCTACTCGTTGTCGCGGGAAATTCCTTTATTGTGTACAATTGAAAGAACTGCAACCATTTGCGTTTGGTATTTTTGCTCGCCAAGTCTCATCGCACGTTCTGCAATGCGGTGCCTCAGCGTTGGTACGTCGAGATCTCTTTTTTTCTTTGGAGAGGAAAAAGAAACGGCGTCCTCGTGCTCTGCAGTCTATGTGCTTGACAATCTCTATAGCTGTGTACTGTCTTTGAACTATCCTTTCCTGTATGCACTGCTCCTCGTTGATATCTGCTTGAGTTTTTTTTTGTTTCCCTCTGCCTCTCGAAGACGTTAGCGAAATCACATACACTTACATATACTTCTTTGCGTACCTCGACACGATACGGGCTTGTTACAACCCTCACCAGTAAAGCCAATGAGTAGTTCTATCGTCATTCGAGATCTGGAGACGCGTGATTTGGGAGAAGTGCTAGAGTTGCTTAGCCACCTCACGTCTGCCCCTGCGCTTTCGCAAGAAGAGCTGGAGCAGTTGCACGCTCGCCGCGTGCTTGCAGGGGTGCGCACACGCGTTGCAGTTTCTTCCACGACGCAGAAGATTCTAGGAACCGCCTCTCTCGTTGTGGAGCCAAAGTTCACGCGCGGTGGAAAGTGCGTGGGCCACGTGGAGGATGTGGTGACCCACCCTGACTGTCGCGGTCAGGGCATTGGCCGCGAGTTGCTTAGCGACCTGGTGGAGGTGGCGAGGTCGAGCTATTGCTACAAGGTGGTCCTGAATTGCACGGATGAAATGGTCGCCTATTACTCCAAAGCCGGCTTTAGAAAATGTGAGAATCAGATGCGTATGAACATTGCACCCCAATGATCGACCTCGGAGTGTACCTGAGTTAATCCACTGTGAAGGGGTAAATGCTGTGTTGATAACCTGGTGCCGCCGAGACGCGCGGATCTGCGCTGTGGATGTGTATATGTCACTGTATCCGTGTGTGTGTGTGATGCCATGGTAGCCATTGCGGTGAAGATGTTTGAAGCGCCAAGAGGTAAAATCTGCTCTCTGTTTTTCTGCGCTCCACCTTCTTGCTGCATGAGGCATCGCAAAAAGTCAAGCCAACTTCGACGCCACACACGGTATGAGGGAAGGAAAGAGTGCCAACGCTTGTGAGGCAGTTGGGTTGCTATCGCGCGCCAGTGGTCTGCGCTGTCTCACTAGTGGTGTGATCTACCAGCTCGCGAGTGCGATGTTGATGAGATGCGCATGTGCCACCTCATCTTTTCTATATTTTACGCGACCTAGTCTCCTGGGTCGTGGTGTGGCGAGTGAATGATGGAGTGTATCAAGTTGCTCCAGCGCTGCTCGGTGAGGGTGGCAACGGAGAGCACCTCAGCAATGGCCCTGTGCGTGCTCTCCTTGCGCGGATCATATCAGATGATTTCCCTAATTGCAAACCTCGCCCCCTCTGCCTTATCTGTCGGTTGAATACCATGCATGTACGGAGATATCCTTTACCACAACGGGGGGACGCCTTCAAGCATTCATATCACCGACACACATGCAATGAGAAGTGTGTATCGTGCTAGTGACGATGGAAATTGCAGCTGACTTTGCCCGCCGTGGGCTACGCTTTGTCGGCTTCCTTGGATGCGGCGCTTTCGGAGACGCGTATGTTGTTCGGGATGCAAGCGACACCTGCTTTGTTGTGAAGCGTTCAAAATCGCTGGTGAAGCAATCCGGCTTTCTTGAGGAGTATCTCGGAATGATGAATCTGTGCAGTCTCAATGTGGTAACGTCCCACGACGCATGGATCGACCACGAGAGCCGGGTCTGTATTCTCATGGACTACTGCGACGCCGGGGATCTTGGTGACTACCTGAAAAAGGGCTACCCCTTGCCGGAGGAGGAGGTGCTTAGTATTGTTGCTCAACTCCTTCTCGGGCTTGATCACATACACAAGAGAAACAGAGTGCACCGTGACATAAAACCGGAAAACATATTCCTCTCATCAACGAGGGCAGGTGGCGGTAGGTGGCCTGTGGCAAAGCTCGGCGATTTCGGTTCGGTGAAGCGCCTTTCGCGCTGTGGTGCGCGCGTCGTTTCGCGCGTCGGCACCCCGCTTTACCTGGCGCCAGAGATTATTGCGGGCTACGCCTACACATCAAAGGCGGATATTTGGAGCATGGGGCTTGTTGTCTATCGTTTGATGGTGAACAATTCGCCGTTTAGGGTCGCCAGTGTGGACACTCACACAAGGTGTGTCCTGAGGCTTTCCCCTCCTCACCCTAGCACGCTGAGTGGGTACAGCCGAGCGCTTGGGGACTGCGTGATGGCGATGCTGAGCAGAAACTGGAAGCGCCGACCTAACGCTCAAGCACTACTGCGTTGTGATTTGTTTCAACCGACGTTGCTGCGGCATCCCTGGATACCCGCGCCGCTACATGTATCTCCGTGCCTATTTGTGCAACTGCGGTCGTCACTGCTCGCGGTCTATGCAGCACCGAGTGAGCGTGCCCGAACTCTACGCACCCTCGAATTCGGCGATCAAGTATACCTTTCTTCTCCAAGGGATCACTCGCACCATGGCGTGTGGTTGGAGGTGTTGCACCCGTTTGCCGGGTTCATCCGAAATACGGTTAAGGGCGAGCCTCTTTTCGACTCGTATGCTTCGGATGAGTGCATGGCCAGCATCGGTAGCCTAACCAGGGTACTGGATCGTGCAGGGAAGCAAGTGCGCCGTGACATTTCTTGACCAGCTGTGCGGGGGTGATGAGTAGGCCAGCTCGAAGACCGCCGAGCTACTCGGTATGCCTTTGCTTTTATAGAGTGTTGCCGATCGGAGCACCCTTGGGGAAAGGCTCAAGAGTTGCACGACGAATCTGTGCAACGCAGCTTCTTGCACCGGTGGTGTTTCACTTGTTGTTTCTCTGAATGGACTGCTTTGTTTCTGCTACGCTACGCGTCTTTCCTGCCCACACTACCATACCCCACGACTATATCGCAGTAGTCGATGAGTTGGTGCTGGAAGAAGTGTAAAGAGTTCATAGAAAAAGAAACGAGCTGAAAGGCATAGAACAAGTAACACAGTTTGTACGCGTTGCCGTACTAAAGTGTGAGAGGCTGCTGCATTAAATGTCATTTCGCTGGAAGGCTATAATCAACACAGCTGAGTTCTCTTCGGATTCTTTATGCAAATGCTGTCTGCACCGTTAAGCGCCTTCCATACTTGTGGCATCAGCACACGCATGCTCACGATACATCTCACTCTTCCGACTCTCCTCTTTGTTTTCACTGTTTCGTTTGCTTCGCCTTTCCTCTGCATGTCCATGACAATGATCATCGCGAAGGCGGTGAGGAACTAGCTGTGCTCGTAGCCGACTTCCGTGCGCTTTTGTACTTGTATGTGGGCATGTATGTGTTGTACTGATCGTCGCACCACTGAGCAAGAAACAAAACCGAGAAAAAAGCGCCTAGGTGAGGGATGGGCTACGGCGTTCGCTTGTCCATTTTACCGCTTCTCGGAGGATGCCGCCGCTGGTTCTCTGGGTGCGGTACTGGCAGCATTCTCGGCACAGCCACCATGGCCGGCAGCCTGCTGAAGACCCTCCAGGAGGATCTAAGAGGCGAGACTGAGCTGCGCACGAAAGGAATAGGGGAGACACTGCAAAACTACGTGCACCGCGCAGAGCTCTCTCACATGGAGAGCCCGGAGGCGGACGAGGCGTTCTCAAAGAGCTTGGATGCCAAGGTCGACGATCTCTTTGCGCGCATTCCCCTCCCACAGGACCCCATGAAGGTAGCCCTAGCACTGACGGATGAGGAAGCGAAGGAGGAGGCCGCTGCTGAGCTCGTGAAGGAGGCGGTGCGGGAGATGTACTGGCGAAAACTGGATGCTAAACAGGCTGAAGAACTGCGCCTCAAGAGAGCACAAGAGAAGCTTCAAACGCAAGGGGCGATCCAGTACTTTGAAGAGCGGCGCGAAGAGAGACTGCGGGAGCACACGAATAGACGATTCGCCGCCCAACCGCTCGCAGTAGAGCCCCAGTCTCCGGCAGGCAAGGGGGTCACGGCGTCGCCTCTCCAGAATCCCGATTCCACGCTGTCAGCGGAGGAGTTGTGCGAAGAGCTGGCCACGCTGAAGGCGAATGTGTCTCGACTGGAGGAGCTTCTGCGCTATAAGACATAAGGTGCGTGTCTGTGCCTTCACTCCTCGACACCTCACGTGAGGGGAGCATTGACGCCGCTGAAGTTGCTAAGCTGATCAGAGCACGACAAAGAGGGAGAAACAACAAAAACGAAGATTATACGTGAGCGAGGAGGACCAGGAAAGAGAAATTCACCGGCTGAAGTGGCTGCGTGTCACGAGTCCAAACGGCGCTTTGTCGAGTGAAACAACCGCTTCCCGCCTCAGGTATCTCTCTGTGTGTGTGTTTCGGGATCCTCCGCTTCGCTGGCGCTAGTGTGCGCTGACCGCATCAATAGAGGGTGTTGCGTTACCTACCGGAGAGGATAAACTCGCCACAGGGGTTGTATGCTTTTCCCCTTTGCTGATTCTTTATCTTTACCTGCGTGTGTCTGCTTGTGGCGACAGTAACGCGTTTACTCATCCTCTCCTTCTCCCTTCTCGCAATGGTGTTTTCAAGTTCTCGGCATCCACCGCTGCTGCCCCCCTTTTTTTGGCACTTCAATTGTTTTCTCCTCTCCACACGAGTCTTCCGGGCAAGTTGGCGTCTTCGAACGCTGACTTGCTGCTCCGTTTGTAACAACACACGTACGTATGCACATCTTGAAGCCACGAATCACGCATTTGCCCCCACACTGTGACGCTCCACCTATTTTGATCGTTGTTGCTGTCGCCTTTCCGGAACAGCAGCAGCTGTAGGCCTCGCTGACCTGTATTCCTTCCCCTGCCGTTGGTGCCTTGTTTGTCTCTTATCGCCTGTTCTCGTCGAGGAGCCGCATTGTATTGTGACGCAACCAACGGAGTCATGAACCGCAGTTTTGTTAGCAGCGCTGATCTGCGTGGGCTCACTGCCGCTTTTCGTGGTAGTTTGACGTGCCAGAAGCGCTTTTGGGCGAAGCCGAAGAAGCGTCCGAAAGTGGGCCCCGGATTTCATGAGAAGGCGCAGAAGTGGCGCGATGAGTACCTCCTCGACCGCCACCGCGTTTTGGCAGACAGTCTCCGAGCGTATGTCGATTTCAGTTCCACAAAACGAGTAGAGCCGTGGGACACTCGCTTTGCTCCGTTTGATCGTGTCGAGAAAGATGGCGTGTACATCCTCACTCGCTACCTTATGGATGACAAACTACAGCTGTGTAACTACCACCATCGTCCTGTGAAGCGCATGCTGTGTAATGTGGGGCTAATGGGCCCTCAGGTAACTACGACGGCGCGGTGGAAGCCGTACCGCTTTGCGACCAATCCTGCCAACACCACGCGTGCCGAACGCACCTTCACCAAGGACAAGACAGTCTTCACAGGTTACCATCACGATTGATGGACTCTAAAGGATCAGGTTTGCCTACCACTTTCCTCTCTGCCCCCTTCCTGTCTGTGAAGGGAGGGCAAGGGCGCGCATGGTGCCATCCTCTCTCTCCTTTCTTGTGTTTACCCGCTTTTCCTTTTTGTGGATTGGATGGTAGAGGATCCGCTTCGTCTGTGTGCAGTGGCCTTGCGTTTGTGACGAGAAAGGAGGAGCGGAGAGAGAGAAAGAAAACCATCACGATACGAGGGCGAGGCAGGGAGGTGAAGTTGCGTTGTTCACTTTTTCATGAGCTCTGGGTTTTGTATTTGAAAGCAACGCGATGCTGGAAAAAAAAAACTATTGAACTGTAGGCAGGAAGGAAGCTGCTATACTCGGGCGATCGACCGGTATGACGCACTATGAACTGCTTTGGTCTCTCTTGAGGAGGTCTCCTGCCATAATGTGTGCACGCTTTAGAGACGCCGCATCGCTGTTTTTTTTTTTTTGGGGGGGGGGGCAATGCACGTGCGAAGGTCGGTCTCCGTGCTGCATTGGTGCTGGACACTTTTGTGCGACTCAGCATGTTGCGGGCGCTGACATGCGCACTCGTAAACAGCAAAAAAATGCACACTGCGCCTCCTCTTATAGACCTCATCTATGCAGCATATACGCCACTCCTCCGATGAATCCCTCGCACTTTTCGGCAAACTTCAATGCACTGCGGTACTGCTCTCGTTCTGTTCCTTGCAATCCGAAGATTCACGAGTGTGGGGGCGCGTACAAATAGTTTAGGGACGCGCTGTCACTGCCGCCGCTGCACAGACCTCCACGGGAAGAGCGCGCAGATAAGTAGGCACACACACAGTTTCACGCGATAAGGCGAACATCAACGCACCTTTCCTACCACAGCCGACTGTGTGGATGAGCCGAGGAATGAAGCGCGGCCGCATCGAGACCTCCTCGCCGGCACCCAGCAGCCGAGAGAGCTCTTCTCCCCCTCCGCTCGCAGAGGCGCTGCCGGCCACATCTAAGGTGCGAACGCCAAAAAGACAGGAAGCAAAGAAGTACCTGCCAGATACACACACATCCGAGAGCGCGGATGCTTCATCTGTTCACAGCGATGAGTCGGTTGTCATGGAGAACTCTCGAGAGCGGGAGGATGCAGTCCTCCTTGAAGGCTGCGATCTCAGTGGTGATGCGCTGAAGAGCTTCCTTCAAAAGAACTTTGTGGACTACATAGAGGATGAACTGTTTGATGTAGCTGCTTTGGAAGCAGTGGAAGACTAAGATGTACCCTTCACCTCTTGTGTTGCAACTCGTCTTTTCCGCCACCCAATCATAGTGAAGCACACGCGCTGCGCGCGTTCAGCGGCGGTGCTCAGTGGAGGAATACTGTCCGTGTACGCATTCAGCAGTGACGAAATGGACGCAGCTATGCTCTTTCGTCGTGCCGGCAGCATGCACTTCCCCTCTCCTTTTCCCTCTTCGGCGAATTCTCCGTCGTCCGCGATGACTGTCCGTGTGCTAACTACCACACCGTCTTATCTATCCCCTCCAGGTGTATTTTTTGCGTTGTTGGGTGTTACTGGAGTGGTGCGGTGAACGTGACTCATGCCGAGACGTTCGTGTCAGCAGGATGCCGGGGCAGAATTTCTGGGTAGGCAATAAGCTGAAAAATGCCAGGTGAAGCGATGGGACGGAGAGGGGAAGGTGTCCAAACTAAAGGCACAAACTCACTCAGAGGCTCTGGCTGATGTCTTTTTTCTTCTTTTCGTGTCTTTTAGATGTTGTCTTTGCCGTCCCCCCTATCGTGGGTGAATTCATTTTTGCACCACTGTGAGGGCGTGGAGGCCGTCGACGTTTGTGAGATCGAAATGAAGAAATGGATTTTCAACTGAATCGAGTCTCTATCTCCGCATCTCTCTCGACTTTCTCCCAAAGATGACCTGTCGCTCATTTGTTGGCTGGATGTGAGTGTGGGGACGTGGTCAAGAAGGCTGAAAATAGAGCCCACAGGACAATCGCTAGCGTGAGGGTGCGCTGAGCGTAGGCTGCCACTGTGCGAGGTTCCTTATGAACACGCGGATTCACCTCCCTCTCTCCCCGCACTTTGCCGCACCATCATCTCCCAGCAACCGGTGAACACTCAGGCACTGCGCAGTGCCAAGGGAAATTTGTGCTTCTTGCATGCACTCTGCCCTCACTTTCTTGTTCGCTACGCATGCTGCTTCGGTGCTGTTTTCCCGCTTCTTTCTGATCTTCTCATACGTTCTTTTCGCTCTTCTTGTCGAGTGCATCGCACAGGACTCCGCTGAGCTCAGCTGTCGTGCTTATTCCTGAGTATGTGCTGACTTGTGCAGTGGCGTTGCCTCTCTTGCTATCTCTGCGTCTCCTCCGTTGCTTGTGCGTGAGTTCTGTCTAATCACCCGTTCACAGGACGTCATTCGTTTTGTTTCCACATGATGTTTGTCTTGCAACGACTGTCTATCCATCCCTCTCCTTCTGTTCCTCTCCATACCGCCTCATCGCGCGGGCACATTGAAGTCCACACCGACACACACGCCGAGATGTTGGTAACATTAATGGAAGAGCATGGCTGAGCGGAGGCGAAAAAGACCCCGTAATGAGAATACGATGTCTCAGATGGACGTTTTCGTGGCGGTCCTGGGCGACGATGAGCGGCGGCTCATCAAAGATGTCATTAGCGAGAGCGCTGAGAGCATCCTTCTCCTCGTCTGTGTCGGAGATGGCGGCGTAAGGAAGACGTTGCGCAAAGCGATGCTCTACTTCTCTGCTCAATCCATCGACCCGAACCGAGACGTGTGCAAGGCCTTTCACAGTGTCTTTTGTGGAGGAAAAGGCTAATGACCTCATCCAGTACCGTTGCGAACATCGCAGCGGCATCAACGTTGTCGTCGAGGCTGAGAACGCCGCTCACGGCCGCTTCTCCATATGCGCAGCGAGCGTTGTACCACACAAGTCTTCTTTTGTTTGCTTTTCAGGAGCAGAGTTTTACGGTAGTGGTGTGCCGCACTGTGGAATACACGACTGAGACGTTTCTCCGTCTAACAGACGGCGCGGCTGCGGTGCTTGGCTGTCACATTCCTTCAGTGAGACTTTACATTGAGGAGACGACGTGCAACTCTATTGACCTTGGCCTCCTCGCTGCTGAGGCACGCGCATCTAAGGAGAACCTGTCGTGCTGCTGCGTGGACCATAAAGAACACGTCAGCTGCGGCGCCCGATTTCAAGATGTGCGCGCGTGGCCTTTGATGATCAGTGAAGAGAACCACTTTAGCGCTCTAGAGCAGGGACTGCACAATATGAACCTGAATCGGCAGCTGACTGAGCGAGAAGCTGGCGTACGACATCCATGGGAACTGCACTTCTATCATGGGAGAGGCAGCAAATGCGTTGCTGCTGGGCTTTCGCGTGATGCCACCGCTCGCGGACGGCGACGCGCTGTACCGTAGCGTCTACCCCTCCCCCCGCACTGTAGGGTACGCCGTGGGGGGTTAGGTGTGTAGCTGAAGCCGGAATGTGGCATGGCGTATGGGAACGGAAAGCTCATCGCTGAAGAGACGCTGCTGTAACCAAACGATCGCATGATTCTCGGTAAGGATCTCGGCCTTCGTTTTGCTGAGGGAGGCACCGAGCTTCCACGTGCAAGCGGGTCGCGCATTCTGGACTGGGATCTCTGCTACAAGGAGCTCCAGCAGGAGAATGCGCGAGCGGTGGGAAGAGGCACATTGGCGGCGCTGGAGCGCGATAACAGCGATTTGTGTCTACGCTGCGATTATCTCGAGGCGCGACTGCAGCACACGTGCGGCGACTTGTGGCTGATGCTCACGAACCCGCTGCCCCCCCCCCCCTATCGTGGCGCACTGCTGTGACCGGTCGACCTCCGCGAGCGCCACAGCCAAGCTACCATGAAACCCCCAAGGCGACGCTCGGCTGCCGTTCTTGGTCCACACGGCCAACATTAAACACGCAATGGACCGCCTGATCTTGCAGGATGGGAGTGCCGGCATCCACCTCATCAACAGGTCCTGGCTCACTGTAGGCAGCGCCACTTTCGCCATCAGCGTCAATGAGAGCGCCTCACTGGGCCAGGTGCGCAAGGATGGCAAGCACGACGCCCGTGAGTCTCCAGACGCAACACTGGAAATGCAATCAAGCTTCTTCTTGCAATGGCCAGTCGGGGAGCTATTTGACTTCGTGGTACCGGTCAAGGGCCGGAAGGCACGAGGGGAGGAGGACAAGTATTTCGCCTACCAAAATCCGCTGTACGACACCCCCGCGCTGGAGTTTGCATCGCTCCAGCCAGCCAGAATTGTGACGCTGAACGCGAAGATCACAGCGGCGATGCGGCTGATGGGCGCTGAGCTAGCAAAAGAGCTGCGCGAGCACGCCGACCTGTCAGCTTCTCTGTAGGTGGCATCGTCTCTCCGCGACGAGGTGGTCACCAGCGCAAAGGCGGCGGAATTCTTCAAGGGTGCATAGAACAGCGCCTCCCTTTCTGCGGCCGCCTTGAATAGGTTGCATGAGGACGTCGATACTGCGTTGATGGAGAACTGAAACGAACGCGCTGCGTGCCCGTCCGCAACGTGACTTTCAGTCGTAAAAGAGCGGTCAGGCGACACCGCCGGTCCGGCTTCTTGGAAGCAAAGCGCCTGCAGCTAAAAGGGAAAAGTCTTCTTGTCTCCTCGGCCATTGTGCGCCGACTGAGTACTACCGTGGATCTGCCCAACGTGAGTATCAACGCCAAAGCACTGCGGAAGCGAGATGTGCAGCACGTCAGTGCAACGGGTATGTCATTTTTCGAGAAGGGCGTGGATGCCAGCGTGCTCGGCGAACTTCTCCTGCTCATTGTGAATGCTGTGCTGTCGACGGACTACTGCATGCAGTGGCACATGCTTTCGACGACTGAAGTGGAGGGAATGCGGCAGCAGTGTGTGCAGTGACGAGAGTAGACGGACAGGTGCGTAGGTGCTTTGGCCAGCCAGATGCACTCATCTAGTAGTACGTAGAAGGGCGAGGCGGCTGTGCAGCGCAAGCGCACGCCGCAGAGTCGGCGCAGCACGGGCAAGCCTCGAAGCGACATGCGCGTGCTCAGCCCACCGGCGGCGCTGTCTGGCACTGCGTCCCGCAAGACAAGCCTCTCTCGCACCACCCCAAGTCACACGTCTTTGCCGCCGCGAAGCACTGGTGTTCTTGGCGGAAGCCGCTCGCGTCTCTCTCGAGCGCAGATGCTATTAAGACGCCGCACAGCCTGAGCTCCTTTGCGACTTTTCGAAAATCGAGCGTGCCCTCTGCTACCTGCTCCGTAGCGGGGGCTCGCCTATTGTGCTGGAATTGTGCCTCTTTTCCAATAGATGCTGACAGGATGAAGAAGATCGCCTCAGGCGGTACACGCCCCCTCCCCCTCCCCCAGTGGCGACCGCCGTTTCAGGACGTCGGAAATTCTACAGCAGAGCGCGCTGCCGCAAGAAGCAGTGCGCCTCAGCTGCTGCTACTGTGCGGTTGCTTTCTGTTCGCTCTCTTCGCGGTTTTTCATACGAGTATCGTCTCTTCTCGCTGCTCCGCTTTCTTTCCTTTTTATTCTCTGTCGTTCTCTTATCGCGTTGATCCGCCTAGGGCGTCCGACATCCCCGTATCCATCCTCCGTTCCTCGCCACCCACGCCATCAACCCCAGCCGCACGTCTGTGCGGCGTTCTCCTCCTATCTCTCTGTTCTCGTGATTTCTCTCACCCTTCTGCACCCCGCTTTTCCCGACACTTTTTGCTTTTCTCTTCTCTATTGCCATGTGTGCGTCTTACACGGGTAGGCGTATGGGTATGCGTCTGTGTGAAGGAGGGGGGTGTCTCGCGCCTTCGTTTCTTAGCGTGTTTTGCTTTGCATTTTGACCTTGTTAAGAGCGGTTCATTGATTGCGGCATGCTTGCTTGTCAGCGTGCCTTCCCTTTTGTTATATGGGAGTGTCTGCTTTGGCGTCCGCGTGCCGGGATAGACTCTGCTTACTCCACTCTGAGCTTTTCTAGCGGTTTTGAAGTGGAGGGCACGGGCTCGCAGTACTGGGGAATAGCGAGAGAAGGGAGGGCCAGGCTGGTGAGGTGGTGGAGCGTTTGGACGAGCACGATAAGAACGAAGTTATTCCTAGGCGCTTCTTGTTCTTGTTTCTTCTGTGCGGTACAACATGTACGTCTTAGTGTGTGCTATGGACTGTATCGGTGTAGTGTGAGTACCCTAGCGTATAGTAGAGTTGCGAGGCTGTTGGTGGCGGGAGTTAGGGTGGGGTAGGGACTGAGGTTAGGGAGGAAAAGGACTCGAATGTTGGGTGCGCGCCATCTCAGATGACACAAATAACTTCGAGTTCAGGTCTTCGAAAGAAGAAGGTGTGTTGCTAAGCGACAGCAGTACGACGAGGCGTATCATCATCAACTTACCTCCACCCTCCCTCGACCTCCTCCTCGACCGCCTTCTCTGTCTACCGTGGTCGTGCTTTGGCTCTCCCTAAAGAAGTTCCGCTTTTGCCAATGTGCTTCTTTCGTTGGTGTATCGATGTCACCGTTTCTACTGTTATTCTCCTCACCGCATCCTTCCCCTCGTAGCCCCCTCTTCTTCCTTCATGTAGCAACGTTCTTTAGCTCAGCTGCCGTATCGATTCTATTCCCTTCGCCATCTTTTGTGTGTGTGTGTGTGTCTGTGCGCTTTCCGGCGCAAAGTTATGTGGATATCGGTGCCGCTCGGTGAATGTGTTCTTGCTCCCTTTCATTCAGTGGTGATAGCGAATGTTTTAGCTTACTATGAGTGGAGGAGAGAGTGTGCTTTCGTGCTCCACCAGCAAGGCGGCCACATCCATGTGCTGCCTTTACCCTCCTTTCCGCCCTTTCCCCCCGCGCGTTGTCTTTCGATGCCGTTGCTCCCTTCTGATTCTCTCATACAGTTTTCTCTTGTCGCCCCTTCTCTTTACGATCTGTCGTGGCAATCCTCGTCGAGTGCGCCTCACTGTGGGCACCTCACTCGCCGCTCGCACAAGACACGTGCACTTCATTAGCAGCATACCCGACGCTGAAGGTGCACGACTCACTTACCTCGGGAGGACTGAGCGGCGAAGGAAAAGAGAAGCCAATGGAAGAGTTGGGTACTGCTGCTCTCCGTTTTCTCGCTGTGTCTCTCTCGCTCGGCCTTTCTTGTTTTCTCTAAGCTCTCCATCGATCGTGCTCTTCTCACAAATGGCGCTCACTGTGACTTCGTCATCTGCTCCGTCAGGCGGGGCGGAGGCTGTTTACTGGAATCTGCTCGGCCACTCCGAGGACGTCTTGTGTGCCGCCGCGCATGGCCGCGTGTGCGCCACCGGCGACGTTGAAGGGGCAGTGCTGCTGTGGCGCTTTGCTGGGGCAGTGCCAGAGCACGTCTGCTGCATGAACACGGGAGGACCTGCAGTAGTAGACGTGGCGTGGAGTGGCGCCACAGCGCTGCTGGCTGCTCAAGGGGACGGGTGCGCCACCGTCTGGGATGTCGAGAAGGGTGCACGGCTTCGCACCATCTCTAGGTTCGCCGTCAAGGGCCGATGTGCGTGGCCGGTGGTAAACTGCGTGGCGGCGACGGCACGCGGCTCGTTTGTGTTTGGCGGCGATGACGGCTACCTTGTCACAGCGGACAAGCGAAGCGACAAGGTCGTGGTGGGTGCACACATCGCCGTTCCCCTCACAAGCGCCGCGACTACCGGCTTCTCTCTGTTTGTCGGAGACGTGTGCGGGACGCTTCACTGGTTCGACATCCGGGCGGGGTCAAGGGAGATGGAGCGCATTGTCTGTGGCTCTGCCGGGATCACCAGTATCATAACAGACCCTCTGCAAGATCGGGTGATAACGTACTCGATGAGTGGGACGGTACAGGTAATTGATACGCAGCCCTTTGCGTTGTCATCGTCGGATCGCCTGTTGGGTGCGACAGAGCTGGGCGTGAATGAGCGCCAGGCCCTGTTGCGTGGGGCATGGGTGCCGCATTCCGACGCTGTAGTAATGCCAAACGGCAAGGGCAATGTCGTATCCGTCTCCGCGAAGGACGTTGTGGGAGGGGCTACGCGCACAGTGCACGCAGGCAGCACTGGGTCGGCGATGAACGTAAGTGTCTGCGTTGACGATGAGTACATAGTCTGCAGCGGCGATGGTGGCGAGGTGGCGGCGTACAAGTGGTAGAAACTGCGCTTTGCGCTGGCGTAATATGGTGAGATTGCACGCGACGCAGTAAACGCACCGACGAGTGCCTCCCACGTTGTGGGAGGCTCCGAAACGCGAGGCAACCTCACGAGAAGACGGGAAAAGGACACACAGAGAAGATAAAAACGTTGGAGAAGTGCTTGCAGTGAGGCGGCGTACTACTGTGCCTCATCACGTTTTTTGCGAACCGCTGATGAAACTACTCCCGCTATTCTCGTTTATCACGGTGCACTTCTTCGACGCCCTCCGCGGTTGTCATTGGCGTGAGTCTCGTGGTGGTGTGTGTCTCTGCGGGAACTTCTTGAAGCGCACGCTTGCCGCATGCAGCCCGAGGAGTGGCGCTATCGAGTGCAAACCCACTCCGCATGAACTAGCCCCCTTCCTTTCTCAGTTGATGTTCGATGGATTTGTCCCCCGCTCTCCTCCGCCCTGCCAAGTACACGCTCTTTCTGTTCTCTCCCCTGGTGTTCCTGCACCGCACCCTCCTCTTCTCTCCACATTTTTGTTTGCTCGACGACTCTTGTTTCACCTGTCTTCTTGACTTGCGCGCGCCACTCCACGTCCCCACACACACACACACACACACATACAAGCATATGCACGTAGTCGGATAAAGCTCTCTATCCCTGCCTTTCTCAGTTTGCGTTGTTTTGACTCTTGGGCCACTCTCATGGCCTCCTAACTCATCTCACCGTCCATCCCTGCTCTACTCTCTCAGTTTCTTATTTCCCTTCCCCGACACCGACAGGCACTGAAACTAACGCACTTGCGAGCGACTTCGTGTGACGCGCGATAGGAGAGTGAAGCATCGCTATTTAGCACGGCGTTTGCTGTTACTGTTGCTGTTGCTGTTACTGCTGCTAACAACTAGAGTCTCTCCATCTTCTCTGGTGTCGGTACTATCGCCCTCCTATCTCTCATTCTTTTCCCTGCCGACCCGCTCGTCTTCCTTCGTTCGCGCCTCCCAGAGAAGAGTCTCGCTTCCCTTTTGTTATTTTTTGGCAAGACAGAAAAGGAGCGAGAAGTGCGAGAAGGGTGCCATCGCCTTCTTGCCCGCTCCTGCCAGCGTATCCACGGGCTCATACAGCTCACTATTTGTTTTGTGTGTGTGTGTGCGCCAGTGACTGATCGTTATTGATGGGTGTGCGAAGAGAGGGGGAAACAAACGTCGACTGTGTTTGCATCTCTGCGTGTGTGCTTCTTCTCACTTTCCACGCTACCTCGAATGAGTTACCTTCTGCTGCTGCCTCTTCACGTTTCTCTCCTTGGTTAGCGTGTCTGTATTTGTCTTAGTCGATCTGTTTTTCTCGTTTCCTCTCGATTCTTACCTCACCACTCAATTCGAAGCTACTTTTGTCTCGCGCTTCTGCCCCTTACCGCATTCGGTACATCTTCCCGTGCTTCATCTCCTGAGCAGCGCACTGGCCTGCCCACCTTTGCTACCTCGCCCCTGCCCCCCCCCCCACACACACACCTTGGCTGGCTTTCTCACTTTGACCCGTCAACCGAAAAACAACAATAAAAAAACTCTCGAAGTGAAGGGCGCGAAGCACTTCCAGCCCCCCCCCCCCACGAACCCACACACTTAAAC
Organism: Leishmania donovani; assembly: GCF_000227135.1. Lineage (NCBI taxonomy): Eukaryota > Euglenozoa > Kinetoplastea > Trypanosomatida > Trypanosomatidae > Leishmania > Leishmania donovani. The sequence continues at coordinate 1,152,675 of NC_018255.1, read as the reverse complement.
GCCGTCACTCACACGCGCGCTGCTGTTGTTGCACTGGTGCGCCTGTCCGTGTGCCTGTGCGGCTTTTGTGTGTGTGTGTGTTCGACTCTCTTGTTCTCTTGCGGTGCCACTGGAATGAAAGAAGTGATGCACCGCAACCGCAACCGACGCAGGGGACCGCCGGAGGGTCGCTCAGTGCAGAACGTGCTGAGCACCGATGGCATCCCACCCGGCATGTTTGCCGTGATCGACCCCCTCAGCAAGCGCCTGTTTATCCCTTTAGAGTCTATGCTGGACACTCGCGCGATGCACCGCAAGGGCGTGCCTTCGCTCTGCCGGGTATTTCTGGAGGGGCGCTGTCGGCAGGGCACGAACTGCTTCCAAGCGCACGCCAATATCGATCTGGTGCTCGAGTTACGGGCTAAGGCTCTCGCGGAGCCGACATGCTGCGCCCTCCACGGCGCGCCGAGCGATACCTCAGGCATCGACCCTGCCCTGCGGCTGATCATGCGGAACGACGACGGTGAGACGGTAGGGTGTGCGCAGCTGCCACAGACGCTGGTAACCAACGGACTGCGCACTCTCATTGCCGCTCAGACGAGCGCCGCTGGCATGCAGGCACCAGTAGATGTAGTCGTGCCAACCTCGGCGCTCTGCCGGTTGCACAGCGGCGCCGATGGATCGCCCTGCTGCCGCTTCGAGGGAGAATGCAATTTTGTGCACCTGTGCCGCCAACTGATGGCTCACATTGATCAGCAGAGGGCGACGGTCAAGGTGGAGAAGCACCTCACTGCACCAGTGATGGCCATAGGAAGGCCCCCTGAAGCCAATTATGAAGAATTCATGACTGTCCTGGACAAGGGATTTCACGGTTCTGCCTCCTCTCCCCTGCAGATGCGCTCGCAGCCGGCGTCATCGGTGACGGTGCCGATGAGCGTGAGCGCCAACCTCGGTGTCACCCCTCCAATCCGCTTCGACCCCCTTGCGCTCGCGGCGACAGCTCCAAGCCCGACGCCGGACAACGGTGTGCTCTTGTTGGGGCGATCCCCTTTGATGTCAAGGTCCTTCAGCTCCACTGCCTCTGGGTTGGTTTGGCGCCACAACCCATACAACTCCTCTCACGCCTCCTCTGTAATAGAAACCTGATAAAGTGTGTCCGCATGTGTGCGTGTATTAATAGATGTGCCCCCACGAGTGAGTGCATCGGTACGTGTGTGTAAGAACGGCTTGCGCTCTTTTTCCTTTGAGCATACTATCACCTTTGTGCCCAACACAGAGATGTCGCCCATCTACGCGCTCGCAGAAATGTAGAAGACATCAAAGGCAGCGCTGACGGAATACCAGGCCCCTCCATCCACATACATAGACATGTACACACTGTCACATACCTACAATCGCCCCGGGTGTCACAGCACTTTCCAGCTCCTCACTTTCTTCCTGCCCCCTCCCCCCTCTGTGCTCCCCCCTCCCCCACCTGCTCTGCTCTTCAGCTCTCTCCTTCTCGTGCTTTTTCTTTTGTTTTGTGCACCTCACATTTGATCTCAATGTGCGCTTCCTTGTCGCGTTGTGCGTGAGGCCTCTCTCTGACCCTTATTCGTTCGGCTGCCGCCTTCTTTGTTTTACCCTCCTCTCTTACTCTCCCGCGTTGTATCCGGGTGTGCATACACGTGTGCGTGTGTGTGTGTATTTGCGCCGAACGGCAGGCACGCGGTGCGTTGGTGCGGGTGATGGGTTAAGCAGCGCGGTGGATAGAAGTCAGGGAAAGGGGTATTACTGCAGCAGTAACGCAAGCTACTTCTGTTCTTTTCATTTAATGCTTTGATTGCTTCCAGCTCTCGGTATAAGTTGATTAGTTTGTCCTGCGTTCTTATTTCTCTCAAAGGTACTGCGTGATGAACGGGCGCGAGTCTTTGGGTAGGTTGAAGCTGCACATCACCTCTCTTTTTCTCTACAACCACCAGTTGGTGCAACATTCCCTTGCTTGTGAACGGAGAAAGGAATTAAGTGCGGACTGGGATGTGCAGTCACACCAAAGCACATGAGAACAAGCGAGTATGTGAAACACCCACAACACGCAGATGCACCTCGAGTACTCCTTCAACATTGACAGTCCTGAGCCGCTGCTGCAACTCTCGACTTCCACCCCTACTTTTTCTCTCCTTCCTTTGGCTGGAGCGTTTTGAGCGCGTGCGTATGTACGCATGTTGGTATGCATCTATATGTGCGTATGACTAATAATAATTCGGCGCGGTTCTTCGTGGTGCAGTTTGCTTTCTTGGCGTGAGCTTCGCTTTTACTTCTTGGTCGACTATCACCGACCCGTTTGCCGCCTCAGCCCTGCTCCCTCATTCCTCTCTGTACTCCGGCGTTCGTGCCAGTGTGTACATGAGTAGGCCAGCAAGTACGTATCGTCATAGAATTGAACAAGCTGCATGCGTCTGCTGGAAACAAGAAGGTGCGCTGTACGCAACTACAACTGGCAGGCACTTGACGGGGCGTGTGCTCAGCAGCTCAGGTGAAAACGCTGCAGCTTCAGCCTCCGGCAAAGGAGGCAAGGGGTGGCCTCCACGTCGCTGCAACGCGCTGGTTATGGCGCACCTCCCCCTGTCACATGGCGTGCGCGTCATTCCCCCGCAGACACCTGAACGAATGACGAGGCACACGAAGAGGAGGGAAGGATGAAGATGAAAGAGGCGCGGAGTGCAACTGGCGCAGCTATGAAGCCATCTTCGAAGCAAACAGTCAACGCGCGAGGAGCGCTTTCACACGCTGAGAGTCTCTCTTCTGCTCTGCACCTCTGAGCGGCAAACATAAAGCACTCCGAAAAGCTGAAACTTCATCACTGCAATATGGCGCCGTGTGTGCATGCTATTGTGCGTGTGTGTGTGTGTGGCTGTGTTGATGTTTTTTTTTTTCGCTGTTGCCGCTCCTCGTCTGACATCCTCTCAGCGTCTGCGTGCGTGCATGCTTGTGTGCTCGCGTCTCGTTTTCCTTAGAGTGTCGGACCCCCTCCCCTCATGACAGTGGTGGGGGAGGGGGACACCTCAGCGTGGCACCTCAGGGTATTGCACACCCCCTACCCTATCTCAGGGCAGAGGCGACGCCGCTCCCACCTATCCAATGCCGATGCCGAGCAAGCCTCTGGTGGTGACAAGGCTAGGCACCTACGACTTGGGGGGAGGTCAGAGCGATGTATCGCCACTGATGTCGGCGGTGAGGTTCTGGATGGGGGTGCATTGTGGGGCGACCTGCGACTGTGAACACGCTTGTGCCGTCCATATGATAGGCAAAGTGCCCGAATGACTGGAACGTAGTCCGCCGGGCCCTCACTGCCTCCTGGCGGGGTAAGCCTGGGACACCATGAGGGGGGATGCACCAGGTGGCGACCGGCACAATGGGAGAGGTCGTGAGGTGACGTGCAGTGCAGGGCTTGGTTAGCGTTTGAGTCAGGGGCCTTTCTCGAGGACTGAGTCGGCATTGCTGTAATGCGTGCCTACCGCTGCTTTGCGCCACACGACGGGCCTGTGACAGGGCCAGGTCAAGCGGAGTTTGATTTATATTGTATGGGCGAACAAACGCGCTGGTAAAGAAAAGTTCATGCCCTCTTGAGCAGCATCGCACGGACCTAGACAGACGAGAAAGAGGGCTGACTGCTTCACATCGTGCTAAAGGCAGAGGCAGGCAGCCTACTTGCCTGCCGGTACCCTGCGCCGTGCAGAGGCTGTTCTCTTTATCTGGGAGTGGTTCTATTCACGCCGTTGCCGTCGGAAGGAGCTGCGTGCATGTGTGTGTGTTGCGGCGAAAGTGGGCGCCCAGAGTGCACGCTTTTTCCGCACGTCTTCTGCTCAGCATTCTTGTCTCTTTTATGTGTGGCGCTGAACTTGCAGGCGCGGTGCGCTCGGCGCCCGTGTGTGATATTCGGCTCTTACTCTCTTCGTGAGTCCAGGACGAGGTTGCCGCTGCCCCCCTTCCTCCGCTTCTTTCTGCTGCATCGACGTTCACCTATTGTACCGTTCTTCCTTCTTCCTTATTCTTGTTGTTTGTGGATCTTGCTGCATCCTCCACATCTCTCCGCCCGCTAAGTGTGGCTCAGCCACAACGCATGTCACACGCATCCGCAAAGGCGTTTCGTGACGGTGCCGAGCCTCTCCCTGACCGCTCCGCCAGCATCCCTAGGGAGACGGCGAGCTCCCTCACATGGTTGGAAGCGAACGCGGCGGTGCGTCTGGACACGCTCAACAGCAAGTCGTTTGACTGCTACGGGTTGCCGCTGCGGCAGTCTGGCAAGGATGGGCGCCCTCGCTTCTCCCTAATGAAGTCCGTGAAGAAATTGGGGTCGTACCTGACCACGCGCATCAATCGCTCGTTTCAAGCGTGCCTCATTCGAGTGGTGGAGTCGGAGAGCAACTTGACGTTTGAAGTGCGGGAGCTGGCGGGCGGAAAATTCGCCAAGGGGCGGCTCCTCTTCGTCGCCCCGCTGTCGACGCTGGTCGACGTCGCGAGTGACTCCGTCATGGAAAGAGACGCGGCTGTCTTCGCGCGCTTCCGCTCGCCCTTTCACTCGGCAGCAGGACACAGCAACGTTTTGGTACCTCTCGACGCCTCCACGAACCGAAATGCACCATGCACCGCGATCACGTCCAGCTCCTCCGTATCGAAGGAGGAGGGCATCTCGACGCTATCCAGCGCTTATGGTGGCATCGGACTCCTCCTTGTCTTTCGAGCGGCGCAGGCAAACGCAGTGAATCCGCGGCACTCTTCCTCGAAGTCCTCCTCGGCCTCTCACACAGCAGCGCCCGGTGGGGGCGCTGTTCCGTACACAAGGGTCAGGCTGTGCTTTGTGTCAACGGGAGAACGCAATACGTGGATGTCGTTCTGCGCGGAGGCGTACGTGGGGTTGTTGCTGGACTCTGTTCGCACTGGCCGAGACACCGTCTTTGTAGCCGATGACGACAACCACCCCTCCTCTGTTGCTGCGACATCCCTCTCCATCAGCGCTGTGACTAGGGGCGACATTGTCCACACTGAGAAGCCGACGCAGGAGGCAATCGCGTGCTACATCGACTTTTTCCTGTCAGTGAGCGCGAAAGGCGACGCGTGCGGGGGCTCAAACGGCAGCATAGATCGTATTGGTGTGCCCTTGAAAGGACTCTTGAAGGTGCGCGGCGCTGATGGCGCCCTACACAATCGAGAGGTACAAGTGGAGCGAATGGACGGCGTCAACGATGCACGGCTGCCGGCTGCGCGCGAATTTCTCGTCCTGTGGCGCAAGCGGTGGTTCGGCAAGCAAGTGGATGAGCGCATCGAGCTGGAGACGCTTGCGGTGTACGCTAAAAATGATCTTAGCGGGACAGCGTTCTACCTGGAGTTTCCCCACACAGCAGCAGGTATGGCAGGCGACGGGGCCGCAAGCACTGAGCGGACGTCCTTGCTAGGGCCGATGGAGCCGACGGAGGCGCATGGGATGATGACGCTCGAGTGTGAGGCAGGCAGCTTCTCTCGCAGGCTCCAATGGTTGCAATGGCTCGAGGCGACGCTGAAGCGGCCTGTCATCTTCTTGTCTGTCGAGCGCCGCGAGGCACAGACCCCAGTGTCCGCAGAGCAAGGGCTACCAAACGAATTGCCTCGTAACCGTGTAGTGCGGTAGAGCTGGCACGGCGCTGTGCCCTTTGCTCGCACCACCACCGTGCCATGACGCCTGGACTGCCGCCGCCTGTGTGTAATCACCTTTGCGTGGCTGCATACGGGGCCAATTCAGGCCTACCTCTTTTTCAGGTCCTAGCTGCCCACAAAGACCCTCTCCCTTCCTCCCGCGTGCAGCTCCTCTCTCGCAGAGACGGGTTTTCATATCAGCCGAACGTAATCTGCTCTCGCCACTTGCATCTTTTTTGTTCATTGTTTCATGCATCAGTGTGTCTGTGCGTACTCGCGAGCGAACCGCTGAAAAATACCCGCGCTCCCGCAGTGCTTCGGACGCCTCGTGAAAAAAATGTTTCTCTTACTTGTCGGGGATGCGCAGCGCTCGCCGACCGCTGCACTTGATTCCTCAATCGGGTCGAGCCACATGCAGCTGCTTGCAGGTATCTTTGCCGTTGGCGCCCCCTACTGTTCCAGCCGGACACCGAGGCGCAGGGCCTCGCCGCATCGGTGCTTCAGCAGTAGTTGTGTTCTCCCTTCTTGTCGCGCTTTTCCTGTCCCGCAGGTGCGTGCATTGGAGGCAGCGGGCCACTTTAGAGATATGGGAGTGCAGGCAGCATGTTTGGCGCGAGTGCGCCATTCATGTGGTGCCGTCGCTGCCACCTCGCTCCCTTTTCTCCTCGTTGTTGCATCGGCTTCTCTTTGTTTGCATCTGCCGTCCCGGTCCTCTTCCTCGTTCTGCGTGGGTGAATCCCAGCCCTGAACGGCAGAGTGCGCGGAGGGGATTCTCGCGACCCCATCGAGGTCTACCCCGTGCTTTTCTCCTCTCATCCGGTTTACCTCCTCTCCGCTTCTTCTCTCAAGCACTGCCACATCGAAGCATATCATCGGCTTCACACAGACACAAGCACAGGCACCAGAGCGCACGCTCACGCACCCACGCACAGGCGGTTGCTGCACCGACGCTGCTGAGCAGGCATGAAGTTTGGAAAGCGCCTGCAAGATGAGATTGTGCTGGAGTGGGCCGACTACTACGTCAGTTACAAGCGGCTCAAACAGTTCATCCACAACTCCGAGCTCCGCGGCAGCGAGTTCAGCCATGAACTCTTCAACATCATAACAGAGGAACTCGCGAAGGCAGAGGGCCTCTTTCAGCAGCTCATGACGGACCTGCAGGAGGAGCACGACAGACTCATGAAGATTAATCCCGACCTCCCTGTGGCCCCGGTGACAAAACCGCGCAAGTTCCACCGCCGAAAAAAGGGCAGCAGCGCGAACGACGAAGCAGCAAACGAGGAGACAGGGTTTGTGAGCACCGCCACCAGCTCTGTGTGTGATCCGTCAGTTTTGGACGGGGATGCAGTACCACGCCACCAGCGCACCAGCCTTGGCGCGCTCCTCAAGCGACTTTTTTTACTGCTCATTGGTGACTCGCAGGTGAAGGAAGTGGAGAGCAATACACCGCGAGCACTCTTCCTCGAGTGGCACTCCAACGCGCATCAGCTGCAACACTTCGCGGAGTTAAACCTTGAGGCCATCCGCAAGTCCGCGAAGAAACTGAAGAAGCATCGCCGCATGGAAGACGACTGCACGGCTGCCATCGAGGCCGAACTCGCCCGCTCGCGGCTGGTCACCCTCATGCCGCGTTTGCGCAACCTCTTGTTAGATGTAAGCGTGGACTTTGAACGCAAGTTCAAGGTACCGCTGGACCAGTACGCCAACGTGGCCATGTCGCAGGAGTGGCATGCGAGGTGGCGCTACATCTTCGTCGGGACCGCGCTGTTCCTGGTGGTGAAGCGGCTGCCGGTACTAACGGAGGAGCCGGCGGCCCACAACTGTCTAGCCCTTTTCGTGCTCATAATCACACTGTGGATCACCGAGGCGATTCCGTTCTTCTGCACGGCCATGCTCATTCCGCTCTTCGCTGTTCCGTTGCGCATTGTCATGGACCCGACGAAGCGCGAGAGCGCGACAGCGACGGTGGCGTCGCAGATCATCTTGGGTAAACTCTTCAATCATGTTCAGATTCTTGTCATGGGCGGTCTCACCATCGCCAAGGCGTTTTCGCGCACGAATCTGGAGATGTATGCTGCGAGTATGCTGCATCGGTGGACGGCGCACCGCCCGTCGCTTTATTTGCTTGGTGTGATGTTGTCCAGCTGCCTCTTGTGTGCCTTCGTGTCGAACGTGGCGGCCCCGTTGCTGGTGCTCGGGGTAGTGCAGCGCACGCTGTGGGAGTTCCCAGAGGGGACGAACGCGCCGCACGGCATCCTGCTTGGCCTCGCCTTTGCGTGCAACGTCGGCGGCATGCTCTCGCCCATCGCTTCTCCGCAGAACGCCGTCGCCATCTCAGCGCTGAGCTTTTATAAAGTATCCTTCGCGCAGTGGGTCGGCGTCGCCCTCCCGGTCGTGCTCTTCAGTGTGGTCGCCGCGTGGGCAGTTGTGCTGATTGTATGGCGGCCGTTTGTTGATGTCCCGTATATCCCGCTGCAGGTTGTAAACACCGCGGCAGAGGAGCAGGTATCTTCCGCGACGCGCGCGGTGGTGCTGGTGGTGTCGGCTATCACAATCACGCTCTGGATCCTGCCGGCCAATCTGTTCTTTGGCGACACCGGCATCGTGGCTCTCATCCCGATTGTCGTGTTCTTTGGTATCGGCATCTTGTCCAAGGAGGACTTCAACACGCTCTCCTGGCATTTGATGTTCTTGCTTGCCGGAGGTAACATGCTGGGGCTGTGCGCTCGAGACTCTCGCTTGCTTGACATCATTGCTATGAGCATGAAGTCAACCCTGACAGACTCGCCGCCGTACCTCACCCTGCTGGTGGTGCTCGTCGCCGTGGGCGTCATCACGACCTTCGTGTCTCACACGGTGGCGGCGATGATCTTGCTACCTATAATTGTGAAGATCGGCTTCCTCATGCCCGAGTCTGCTGGCATCATGGCCGTCACTCCACAGTCGATTGTCATGCTGTCCGCCTTGATGTGCTCCGGTGCCATGGCATTCCCTATCAGCTCCTTCCCCAACGTGAACTCGCTGCTGGCCGAGGATTCGAAGGGTAAGTTGTACTTGCGAGCGAAGGACTTCCTCTTTTGTGGTACGGTGATCACGCTGGTGTTCACGGCGTGCCTTGTGACATGGATGGTGCCCCTCACCAACTATGTGCTGCCTGCCGACCATTGAAGGCGACAGGGCGCATGTGGGATGAGGAGAATGCGCACGCTGGAGGATAGAGGGCAAGGGTGTGCACGCGTCCGTGCAGGCGCTCTCAAGGATACGACACCGTCTATCGAACCGCTACGTGCAGACGGACAGCGAGAATGATTGCAAGAGAGGGAGAGAGAGCTTGTGCGTCGTGATATGCCCTCTCTCTTGGGGAGGTCGCTGCCTTGTGAGAGTTTCTGAAAAACCTATTCGACTTTGCACCTGTGCTGTCAATCCCACATGTCTGCGCGGTCCCTCTGCCCTCCCTTTCCCCGCCTCTATCTCGAGAGTCCTTCTTTTCTCTTTGCCTTCCGCCTGCATCGACAAAGGATGGCGCACGTTTTTCCCCCTTCTAAGTCCGTGCCGCGCTGTCTGCGCGTAGGCCGCTCTGAGTTCCCCCATCCCCCCGCGCCGAAGTGTTCTGGTTGTGTAGCGCCAGCAGAGGCTGCCGTGGTGGAGCGGTTAGACATGTTCGTTGAGGTGAAGATGTGCCATCTTTCGTTTTCGCCATTATGTGTGTGGGTGTATTTGGGATGGGGGTGCGCTGGCGCTTATCGTGAGTTCAAGCCAAGCGAACTTTGCGGCCGCGTTTCGTCGGCAGCGATGGCTGTCGTCGTGGTTGAGCTTCTTGTGACACGGATCCACTCCCCTCACTCTCATCAATTTCCATATCGCTTCCTCCCCGTCTCCCCACCCCCACTCCAGATGTGAGGGCTGCTGTTACGTCTCTTAGTGGCGCGAGTGTGTACTCTATCGAGTGCGTCGCCATGCACCGCGGGCGGTGAGTTTCGAATCGATGCACTCGACGAAGCACACAACGTTATAGTCGTTTTCTTGCTCCGCCGTGGACAACAGTGAGCGGCATGACCCTCGGCGCGCTGTGCTGTCCCTTCCTCCACGCACCACCACCTCCGCGCTCTTTGCTCATTTTGGCACCTTCTCTTTCGCTTCTTTTCTTCGCTGTATCTCCCGCACGGCAGGGACACCGTCGCCGCTCTCTTTTTCCTTTTACGTTCCTTCGTTCAAGCTGTGTCCCCGCTGCGCGGGTATGGGTGCGTGTGCTCTCTGGCGGTGACATACACGATGGAGTCGTATGAGACGGACGCCAGCCTCGAGCAGCTGCCGAAGGGCGTTGAGTTCCCTGAGCTGGTGCTTCGCTGCACTGTTGTGGCCGCGATTCCTCTTCGCATATGCGAGTTTGGGGACGACAAGGTGTTCACCGTAGTTGGCTCTGTCGCTCCGTGCACGCCAGGCGCTTGCGCCGCCACCAAGATGAGGCTTCTGCGTATTAACTTCTACAACTCGTGGGGGGCTGCCGCAGCCTTCATGGACCCCGGTGACGTCATCCTGCTGCGAGGGTTTTGTCTGTTGGATGTACCGCCCCACACGAGCGGCGGCGGAGCCGCAAGGTCGGCGTCGGAGCCCCAGTTGCTATTTGTGCGTCCGCTGCCGAGCAAGAGCACGCTGCGTGTGCTGCAGAAGGGCGGGAAGGAGCTCGTGATGGAGGTGGCTGTCAGCCCAGAGAACTGGGACGCCATCAGCATGCGGAGTCTGCCTAAGTCGGACGCAGAAAACCAGAGGTACGCGCGCACATGTTGGGGCTTGGAAGAGCTGTCCTGTTGAAAGGAGTCACTGTATACGCGAGCCCAACGCATGTGCTCTGCCTTTCTCCAGCCAACCATGACAGGAGCATTACACACGGGAGGGGGGGCGCGCACCCTCGCCCGCTCAAGTGCGAAGAGACCGGGCGGGAAGGCGCCCTCACGAATTCCTACTCCACCTCTCTCTCACCCACTTTTCGGTGAATGCTACACCGCTGGCTGTGCGCTATCGCCGACTTTACGCAGATCACCTGGCGGTGCTCACTCGATTTGCGCGCTCTCCATGCGTCCACTTCTACCTGCGAACCTGCATCTTCCCGTGTCACCCCCAGCCCCCGTGTACCTCTCCACTTCGCATGGCAGTTCCGCGCTCACTGCGTGCCACTCCCTATGTACGATACCCTATGCCCTCTCACTTCATTGGTCGATCCCTTGTCCCCTCCTGGAAGAAGCGAACAAGAAGGCTGGCAACGCTCAAGCCCGAATGGGCGAGGACGAGTTTAAAGCGTACAGAAGGGCAACGACGGACGAGTGTCGACTTCTTCGACGGAGGCCACGGCGCTGCTTCGTTGGTCAACGCCACCCGGCGGCGATGCTCTGCCTCTCAAGGCGCGATGCATGCGCGCGTGACCATGAAGGTGTATGTAGAGGTGCTCGATGTCATTTGCTGAGCGTGACTCCCCCCTTCTGAGGTTCCTGCCACACCTTTCTCCTTGATTCCCGCCGTTGTGACCGCCATCCTTGTGTGTGTGTCTCTCTTCTCTGTTACACAGTTGCCACTCACAACAGGTACACCGTCTTATAGTGCGGAGTTGAGGAAGTGCACGACACGCGCCAGTGCAGACGGCAAGTAGGCGTGCTCCCTTTCCCTCACGTGGTCCCCGTGCTGGAAAACGAAGTCGATACTTGACGCACAAGATCCACGCCCTCGCCACCCCGCCCGCTTCATCCGCTGCATCGACGGGGAGAGAAGGCGAGAGAGGTCCAAGGCGTAGAAAATAGTCGCATTTCACTAACTTCGAAGGTACACCAGACGGACGCCGATACTCACAAATACACGTGCAGGCACACGCATCGGCATACATCCACCCCCCCCCCCTTGCTCTCTCCTGCGATGACTGGCGGAAGCCGATACAACCCCGTATGACCACCGCCGCGCCGTCGTCGTTGGCGCAAAGCACGACGGCCAGCACCACAACCGCGACGCACATTGGCACCACATGCCGCCGTGAGGGCAACGTGCTCGTCATTTTTGCGTCACTGACAATAGGGCTCATCATTGTCGGCACGTGCGTGTTCGTGTGGCTATGCAGGTCGCGCCGCATCCCGCCATACCGGCACGGCCATGTGCGACGCTGCATCGCCCCCTCTCTTCACGCAGTTGGCGAGTATACCGTATGGCATGAAAGCGACCGGGGCCCCCATGTTTCGCTTCCTTCCCCCTCTCCCTCCCCGCGTTCACGTCACCTGAAAGAAAGCGGCGAGGAGACACTATGAAAGGCGCGCAAGTGTGACAGCGACACTGAGTAACGCAGCACGGCAACGAGTGTGCGTGCACTCTTGGCCGAATCTATCACCTTCTCGTGCACCTTTTGCGCTGCTGCTCTGCCCGACACACCTGCCAACGGACCCACGCGGCGCGCTCCATTTTTTTTGCCCTTCCCACCTTTCCACGGTCCTCTTCCCAAGCGACGCCACCTCCGGCACTGTAGGTTCCAGTCTCTTCACTGGTGCCTTACCTGCACCAACGGCACCAAGAGGAAATGAGATTAGTGTTTTTCCCGCTAACCGAAGCCGCCATAGAGAGTCTCAACCGTCTCAGCATCGAAAAGCCACTCGATTTCCCCAATGTGCTCTGCACGATGTACGGTGTTGTGTGCCGCTTCCTCCGGCGCACAATCTTGCGCCCCTGTGCGCGTGATCATGTCTCGGGCGCCGTGTTTCTCTTTGCAGCTCGGCACACCTCTCTTTTCTTACATGTGTGCCTGTCTGCTTTTCTTCCCTCCTCCTTTCCGCTCTCTCTCCCTTGTGGCGACGCCGCGCTCATCTGGGCTGCGCCTCCCCCCTCGCAGATCGCGCTTACTACGACGTCGCTCCAACTACCGATCCATCAGTCGACCTTTGATACACCACCGGCATCTGTGCTGAGCCTCCCTCTCCCCTTCTTTCTTCTCCTTCCGCATCATCGCGCTCCCTACTCTCTCTCTCTATTATTGTCATTGTGTGGTCGTGTACGTCTCCGCTGCTGCTTGGTCTCGAACTGCTCATCGGCGCACCCCTACCTCTGTAGCACCCTCCCCCTACAATACACAAGTTCGCCATGGCCTCGAGCTGTCTCAAGTACGCGTCTGTGGACGACTTCATAGCGAAGTGCGTCCTGTCTCGCGACCCGCATCAGCCTGAATTCACGCAGGCTGTCCGCGAGGTGATGACGTCGCTGTGGCCGTTCCTGCAGAAAAACCCCAAGTACACTCAGGATGGCTTGCTGGAGCGCATTGTGGAGCCGGAGCGCGTGATTCAGTTCCGCGTCCCTTGGGTGGATGACAAGGGCGTCACCCACGTCAACCGCGCCTTCCGCGTCCAGTTCAACTCTGCCATCGGCCCCTACAAGGGAGGCATGCGCTTTCACCCCTCCGTCAACCTCTCTATCCTCAAGTTCCTTGGCTTCGAGCAGACCTTCAAGAACTCACTCACGACGCTGCCCATGGGTGGCGGCAAGGGCGGGGCCGACTTCGACCCCAAGGGCAAGAGCGACAGCGAGGTGATGCGCTTCTGCCAGTCACTCGTGGCGGAGCTCTACCGGCACATCGGCGCCGACACTGACGTGCCAGCTGGCGACATCGGCGTCGGTAGTCGCGAGGTGGGCTACATGAACGGCATGTACTGGAAGCTACGGAACACGAACGAGTGCACCTTTACCGGTAAGGGCCTCTCCTTCCAGGGCAGTGCGATCCGGCCTGAGGCTACGGGGTACGGCCTCGTGTACTTCGCTCAGTCGATGCTGATGCACGCCAACGACTCTCTCGAGGGAAAGACTGTCCTCGTGTCGGGCTCCGGCAACGTTGCGCAGTACGCGATCGAGAAGTGCATGGAGCTCGGAGCGAAGGTCATTACAGCCTCCGACTCAAAGGGCTACATACACGACCAGAGCGGCTTCGACAAGGTGAAGTTGGCGAAGCTGATGAAGCTGAAGAACGAGCGCCGTGGGACGCTGGAGGAATACGCGAAGGAGACGGGTGTCACGTACGTGCCGGGCAAGCGCCCGTGGTGTGTAAAAGCCGATATCGCCCTCCCGTGCGCCACGCAGAACGAGATCGAGGCGACCGACGCCAAGACGATGGTGGCGAACGGCGTGAAGCTGGTCGCCGAGGGTGCCAACATGCCAGCGACGGAGGAGGCTACGGAGATCTTCCAGAAGGCGGGTGTGATGTTCGCCCCTGGCAAGGCCTCCAACGCCGGTGGCGTGGCCATCTCCGGGCTTGAGATGTCGCAGAACGCGGCGCGCCTGGCGTGGAACGCCGAGGAGGTCGACAGCCGCCTGCGCAGCATCATGTCCAGCATCCACGAATCGTGCGTGCAGTACGGCGAAAAGAATGGCAAGGTCAGCTACGTGGACGGCGCAAACATTGCTGGCTTTGTGAAGGTGGCAGATGCCATGCTGGCTCTCGGCATCGTCTAGTTGACTCTTGCGCCGCCAGGGACCGAGTGATATAGTCCAAGAAGGGGGAGAAGCGAAAAGCAGGTTCCGCGTGTGCGTGTGCGTCTCTCTCACGCACTGCAGGAAGAAACGAACAATTTTCCCACTCGAGGAGAGGGCGCCGCGGAGTAGTTGCTCCTTCGCTCTTCATTGTCTTTACCCTTCGTTCTTTCCTTCAGCTCGCTTTCTTTGTGCTTCTCTGAAACGCCGCGTGCGGGTCGCTGCACATGACGCTCTCCCACCCCATCCATCCACACCCTGGCCTCCCCCCTGCCCTCTAACGCATTCCCATTTTCTTCTCTACATACATATATAATATGCAAAGAGGGAAAGTGCAGCGGCAGCGGCATAAAAAGGCGTCGTACCCACGTGCGCACAGTACTGAATGGATCAAATTAGGCCCTTCTTGCAGAGACAAGCATACTCGGAGGCACGCACGCAAGCAGGTATCACCGCAGGCTGGAGCTTGTGGATGCCGCATGAAAAACAGTAGAAGGGCCATCAACGGCCACTAGCGCCAGTAAATATCGGCCAAGGAGAAGAAACAATAAGGCGACGAAGAGTGAAACAGTGGCCAATGATTGCATAGTACTAGTGCGAAAAAAAAACCGGTATCTGGTGCCGTTGCTGCGTTGTCGCTGTCTCTATGCGTGCGCGTACGCTCCTGTGTGTCCGCGCGTGTTGACGGGCGGGTGAAGGAGTGGGTATGTCGGCCTGTGTGCGGATGCATTGCTTTCTTTCCTTCTTTTGTTGAAGTTTTGCTTGCGTTCTCCTGCTTGAGTTTGCACGTCTGTGTGTGTGTTTCGTGCCCTCTCTCCTCTCCTCTTCCCTTCCTCCCTTCTTTTCTTCCCTCGCTTTTTATTTTGCGTGCTTCTCGATTTTCCACACATACACACACACACATTCTCCGTCCACCCATCTGCATCACCGTGTACGCGTGCGTGTGCGCGTGTCTCTGTGAGCGTTTGCAGAGAATAACGACGTGCAAAGAAAGATGCTTTGAAAAATCGACTGAGACTCTCTGGTGTGGGATGATGCTGATGCTGGTGGCATTTGAGTGTGGGCCATGCACGCGTGCACGCTTCTGCGGGAAGTCGTCGAGGAAGATAGGCTTATCAGTATATGGGTGTTGGGTCTCGCCAGATAGTCGCAGAACGCGCACATGTCTACAGGTGAATCTTCGTTCATGCCTTCTCCTCTGGCTGCACACGATGGCGTGCCATCGAGCAACCTTCTCTGAAAAGAGGGGAGCACAAGGGCGGGGGATCAACGAACACGAGAAGATACGTGTCTGCTCTCCGCCGTCTTCGCTTCCCCTCTCTTGTTTTGTTCTACCCGAATAACAGCAGAAGAGAAAGGGCACTCTCCTCTCAGACCGTTGTGCTAGGCTCTCCCACTATGACCAAAGGCACTCGGTCTCTCTCCTTCCCCATCTCATCTGCTTTCTTGTCCTTCGCTTTTTGAGGGGGGAGGCATTGTGCGGTTTTGCTTGTGGCGTCGTCTCTCGCCATCGCTTTCGTTTTCACGGTTTTTGCTGTGTTTGAATTCGTCTTTTCGACTGGCGTCTTTGGCCCACAGCAGCAAATGTGAAGTCAAACACGCGACGAGAACAGGCACCAACACCAGCAGCACATGGTACACAAGAAGACACTCTCACACCTGCGCATATCTTCAGCGCCCCAATGCAGCTTCGCCCAATCAAAAGGAGGCTGGCTTGGGTGTTTGTGTCCGCGAGTTTCCATGTGTGGGCATATATCGGTGTGCATGTACGTGCCTCATCGACACAAGTTTGTTTCAGATATGCAAGCGGAGCAATTCCTGCTTCGTGTTTTTTTTTTCAGACAGATATCGTGTGGTTGCGTGCGTGCGTGTGCATGTGCGTATGCTTGCACTCCGTTCTTATCACATCAGCAGTCTCTGAACTCTTTCTCCGCCCACCCGCTACGATACAGGCGAAAAGCGGGTTCTGGGCATGGATGATGATGTGGATCGAGTACGCACCCAACCGCGAGAGCGCTTACATACACAAAGATGCCGATGTTTCGGGCTCATCTACTGTAAGCAGCTTATCCTCTTTTCCATATCTTTTCGTCTCGTTTTTGTGTGTCCGTTTTTATTTTCCACGCACGCAACACTCGCCTCTCTCTCTCCCCGCCATGCGCCTGTCTACGCAAGTGTATATCTTCTGCTTTATCACTGCCTTCATTGTGCTATCGTTTCTTGCTTTTCATCTGCTTGCTCGATGCCTTCGTTGACTGCGCCCTCATGTGCCTCCTCCTCATCCTCTGCGTGCGCTTGGCTGTGCGTGTGTGTGTGTGTTTGCGGCGACTCTTTGCTCTCTTGTTTTTCTTCTTTCCGGTTGACCACCCGACGGCTGATGCAGTGCTCTGCAAGCATACTCTCCTTGTCGAAGAAGGGGGTGGTGAACACGCAAGAGGGGCATTGCACAAAAGGAGGAGAAAGCGACGACTGGCAGGAGAGAAGAAAGGAACGAGTCAGCGCCACAAGTGCGTCTTGCCTGTCTCTCCCCTCGAAGTCTGCCTCGCCTTACACAGAAACTCGCGCTTGCATGCACTCGCACACACATCCAAAGACGGCAGCTCTATCAAACGCACTCCGCATTTCAGTCGAGGCTTTTTTTCGCAGTCTCTCAGTTGCCTGCTGAGTGCCTGCCTGCGTGCCTTCGCAGGGACGGAGATGATGGGATGTGCGTGAGTGCGCACGCGTTTCAAATGCGCATCCTTCCCGTTTTCGCGTCTCTGCCTAGCTCTTTCTCTCTTCGTTCACCACCGTGCGATGGACCTCGACGCACACCACCACCGGCCTCACCGTTTCCTTTTTCGTCCCTCATTTGTTGCTTGTGTGTGCTGCGCGTACATGAGCCAGTGCACGTGCTTGCGTCGCTCTAAAGAGGAGCGTCTGTGTGCCGCTGTGCGCGCATCGGTAGACCTGGTATCGACACTGTTGCCGAGGGCAAGGGACGAGCGAATGGTGGCGTGCGAGTGCAAGCAGAGGTTGACAGGAGAGGATAAAGCATCATAAAGAGCAGCAGCAGTGAGAAAGAAAAAGGAATTGAAACCAAACATGGACCAGCACACCACTCAACTGTGGGATTATAATGCTGCGGAGTGCATCACACAAGTGGCGGAAAACCAGCTGCGCTCCGTAAGCGGAAGCGCAACACGCTCAGGCGCGTGCTGAGAAACATGAAAGCGATTTTACGGAATTCGAGGCGAGCTGCAGCCGAACCTCGACTCGTATTTTATATGCACGTGATCATCGTGACTCTCCTTCTGCGGCTTTATCCTGCGCATGCATGCACGTCGCTCTCTTTTTTCTCTCTCTGTGTCCATGCCACGCTGCCGAGGAGTGCTGCGAAGGTGCCCTCGTTGTTGTTTCCACTCCGGTACGCTCGCACGCACCCAGGCTGGCACTCGTATCGCACGTCTCGACAGGGTACCCACCACAGTCGCTTCTGCGGCCCCACCCTACCGTTCTCGCGTGGCCGTGAACGCCTTCGCTTTCACTCAACCCCCACCCCCACAACCGTCGTTTCAGTGCAACCATGACAACTTCCTCCGCCGAGGAGGTCCGGGTGCGGCAGTCCATTGTGAACTGTGCAGTCGATCACTACGAGCTGTTGACCAACGCGCAGGCCGCAAACGTGGCGGCCGCGTCGCTCTCCAGCAATGCCGAAGACACCGCTAAAGAGCTGACAGCATCCTTGCAAACACTGCACTCCTGGTCGCAGCTTCTCCAGTATGCGGGGCAGTTGTGGCGGCAAGAGAAAGCGCAGCTGCACAGCGCGGTCATGAGTCACCAGAAAATCGTGGCTCTCATGGAGTCGCCTGCCTTAGTGGAGGAGTGCGTGCGGCAGACAATGTTCCACGAGGCGCTCCTCATATTCGACCACGTCATGATGCTGTGTCAGCACATGAGCGACGTGTACGTTTTTCAGAGATTGCAGAAGGAAGTGGTGGACACAATGGAGCAGGCGGTGAACGCGCATGTGCTGCCGATGCTGTCGGGTGGGCTCACGGTGGACACGGCGTACAAAGCCATCTCCCTCCTTCGTCGCCTTGGCGGCTCCCCGGCGTCGTTGCGTGCACTCTTCCTGCGCAGCCGCGCTGCGTACATTCGTCAGCTGCTGCAGGAAGCTGAATCCAGCGTGGTGCCCTACTCTCTCATCCTCAAGTACATCACGGTGTACAAGGTGCACGTGAACGAGGTGACGCTGCAGTACAAGGCGTGCTTCCCGTCCAGCACCGAGGCCCAGCAACGGCAAGCGACGGAGGAGCTGAGCCTGTGGTGTCAGGAGCAGGCGCACATGTTCATGCACCTCATGGCGGCGGCGCTCCAGCACCTTCACAACGGCTCTGAACTGGCGCTCGTGGTGCAGCAGTGCAGCAGCTGCTCGAGTGCCAGTGCGCGGGTGCACACAGACGTGCTTGGGCTCCTGGGCAGCATACTTGTCCAGAAGGTGCAGGGACTCTTCGCTGAAGGCATGCGGCAGGCCCGGATCACCTATCGCACCGCCATGCAGACCTCCTCGTGGCGTGTTTCTGTGTACTGTCACAACAACTCGACGCTGACGTCGTCTACGGGGATCCAGGCCCCTCCGACTATTAGCGACACGCCAGCCGTGCAGCTAGCTCAGTGGCTGCCGCTCGCGTACGCGCTCAACGGGATGCTCGCCTCCTTCAACGCCATCCGCAAGTGTCTGTTACCAGGGGTTGAGGCACCGTGTGGGGAGGAAGTGCGACAGCTGGTGTGCGAGGTGGGACAGGACATGCTGAATGACGCGCCTCTGCTCGACACAATGTACAGCGCTGAACGGGCAGTGTTTGTGACCTTTGTGAAGGCGTTTCAACGGCTGTGGTACCCATATGTACTGCACCTGGTCGGCCGCCTTCTCGGACCTGCGCACCGCGAGGACTTGGAGGACCGCACGCAGGCTCTAATGTATGGCATTGGAGAGCTTCTGTTTGCGGTAGAGTCGCCGTCGACGGTGCCGGCTGCAGAAGGTGCGAGCTCCGTGGCGCCGGCACACCCGCATGCATCGACGATACTTGCTACACCGACACCAGACTTCACCACCGCTCCAGCTGCGGCGCCTTCGGTGCCGCCGGCGTCAACGAACTCTGCACCGACCTAGTGAAACAACGCCGCACTTGTGGTGCACCTCTTCGACTTCAACCAGCATAGGGAGATGATCCGGCGGCTACATCGGGAGCCGCTTGTGGGCACTGTGAAGGGCGGGAGCGAGAGGGGCGTGGGTGCGCCAGGGAATCCGTAAGAGAAGAATTGCGGTGGTGGCGTGGGGGCCTGCAGGGTAGGTGCGTGCTACGAAAGCAACAGCAATGATAGCGCCAGTGGTGGCGGTCGCTTAATCTTCTCTTGCCACGTCGGTGCTGGGCTGCTCGGCCGCAGGCCCCTTCCGCTTGACCCTCCCGCCACACAGGCTTATAGCGGCGTCCAACCTGTCGAGAGATGTGCGGACACAACATCCAGACAGCCCCCCCCCCTTTGTGACATGGACGGAAATGGAGGATGAAGACAGAAGCCCCCCTTTCCTCAGACTCCGAAGTCGTTCTGAAGCAGGCCCCGGGATGCAAAAATGCAAGCACTGTGCGCAGGCGCTGTGAAGCACAACTGGCGTGGTGAATCGCATCCAAGCAAGGCACTCAGAGGTCCAAAGAGCAGGAGTGGTGGGCGAACAAGGCGCGAGGAGACCCAATATACGGATCAGCCCCCAAGCGCATGTGTGCGGAGCGTGCTGCATCTGCTGCATTCAACCTGGAGGGCTCATGAGGCACAGACGCCGGAAGCATGACGAGAGTGCCCTCGAGTTCCACCATCAAGCCCTCCCGACTCTCCTGTTGCGAGTCACCACACCGTATTAACGGGATGCGGCGGCTTTAGGCGACTGAGAGAGCGAAGCACGGCACACGGGCAGGGTGCGCAGGGTCTCCGAGGGATATGGCCTGCAGCTGGCCAACTTCCTCCCTGCGCGCATCCGGCATGCACCGAGAGACCACCACCCCACTGCTACTCCGCACGACAGACGCCACTGCTTCCGCCCTTGAACAGGACCCTGCACGCGGCCCGATTCGAATGAAGGCATGCCGTACACCCGAGCCTCCGTGTGGCGCCGATCGCGCAGCACACGTGCGATGAATGGACAAGGACGGACACGATGAGTCCGGCCGACGCATGGCGCTGATTCTACAGCAAGACGGTGCATCCTAGGCGACCACGATTTAGCCGCGGTGCAGCAGAAGCTGGTGGTGTGTGGTGGTGTGCGCGCATGTGTGTATGTCGGTTGACTGACCTGCTGGTGGTCGGATGGGCACATCGGAGAAGAAAAAAATGAGGGTGCCCACGGGAGGCATGCGTCCCGCTGGCGTTATCGAGTGGGAAGGACGCGGTGTGTGTCTGTGCGCGCGCGCTCGTGTTTGTGCTTCTCTTGCGCGTCTCTCTGTGTGTGTTGCTTCGCTGAGGCGCGGCACTGGACCCGCTCGAGTACAGCGAGAAGGGGAGCAAAGCGAGCGTCGTATCTGCGGCAGACGATGACGCCATCATGAACCTTTCACCACGCTGCGAGCACGCAGGCCGCGCGTTCGCGTATGCACCTCACGTTGTAGTGCTCAAAGGCTGGCTCAGTCGTTTAGCTGCGGCGCGGCCTTTCGGCGGATCTACATGCGGATGGCGTCGTGGCGCAGCGCGCGCTCATTGGCACTGCTCATGATACTCTCCCGCGTGTGCTCCTCATTTTTCTCTTGCACGCTTCTTCTTTTCCCCCGCGGTTGTGCCTCTCTTTCTCTCGGCTCAGTCTGGCAAGCACCCACGGGCGCAGATAGGTCATGTCCATCGTCGTTAACACCACTTCTGCAAAGCCACCCCCACGCGAGGGCGAGAGCGCTTCATCAGCGGAGAGCCTGGTCGCTCTCATGCAGCAAGCATACACGCAGCAGTACACAGAGGCACGTAATCAATACAAGGCGTCTCATGCGCGCTTCACCGCCCGCTTGAAGCGGCCGCCTCTTTCGCAGCTGGAGCGTTACTGCACAAACGTCTTCCGAGACCTGTCCTTTTACACGAGCGCCATCAATGCTGAGGAGACGTGCGCGCCGTCTGTGTGCACGCATGGCCCGCGACGCATTGGTATCCACTCGGTGAATCACGAGCTTCGCCTTCGTGCACAGAAGCGGCTGCGTGCTGCGCCTGCGAAGCCGAAGCGCGACGCAGATGATGTACTTACACTTCTAGTGGCGCAGGAAGCGGCCGAGTATGCCGACCTGCTCGAACTGGAGGCGAAGTTCTTCATGGGCGTTGCCCGCGCCTACTACCAAACGATATTTGGGCCCACCGACGACCTTGTGTGGCTCGAGGCGCAGGCTCGGCGCAGCTTTGAAGACGAGTACAACCGTGCCACGATGGCTTTCCTCGCCCAGCTGCGTGAGGAGATATGGGGGGCGGAACAGCGGCTGCTTTTGCGCGCACTAGGGATGTTCCCCGATGCGCTGCCGCACGTCGGGCAGCTGCGCCTCATTGCCGCGGAACGCGATGCACTGCAGCAGGCCAAGTTGTCCGTGCTGGAAAGCCGCGAAGCAGCGCCTCTGTGGCAACGTGTATGCGCCATTCGAGGCGAGACGGAGAGCGAGGAGGACATCATATTCCGGCGGATTTTGCTGGCCTGCGTCGTTGAGGCGCACGGCATCAGCGAAGGGTACCTGCGGTACGACACCGTTACTGGCCGGCTGCGGCACACGTACAAAGAGGTTCCGCCATTCATGAGGGATGTCATCGACTACTCCATGCAGTTCGAGCCCTTCGCAGCGGTTCTGGAGGAAGAGACGCAGCGCATGCGAATCGCGGAGGAGGCGGAGGGTGCCTGTGCCTCCCTAGCTGCAGCCCTCGCCTCTGGTGCCGACGCGGAAGGCAATGTCTCATCTACTCCTGACGCTGCTACCGCCCCTATAGCGCCAAGCCACGCCGATCAACCAGCGGCAGAGGCGTGAGAGAGTGCAGCGGGTGCCCGCCACAGATACGGAGACGCATCACAGAAAGGAAGGGCCGTACAGTGCACATGTGCACAAGGTGCGTATCAGTATGTATGTATGGGTGAAATCGATGTACACTAATGGCGGGGCAGGCAAAGTTGGGCACCATCTTGTCCTGGTTTTTATTGCTGTTGTTTTCACGGCGCTTGTTCTCTCACACACACGCCGAGCTCTCATGCCTCATTTTCGCCTGGAATGCCATCATGTGTGTCGGCGTTGATGCCGCATGTGCGACATGAAGAGCAGCTGCTAGAGAGTCGGAAGGCGAGAGTGAGACTGTCAGCGCTCCAATGATGTAACCGAATGTGTGTAGCGCGCCGTCCGTGCTGTCCCCCTACCCTCCCCCCCCCCAGCCGCCGCGCATCTAGCTTGCCTCTTAAGCCAATGTTGTCCACCCCCTTCACCACCACCGCTTGTCTGCCGCTCGCTCGCTCGTTGGCGCATGTGACTGCTTTCACTTTCCGTGTCTCCTCTACCCCCCCCCATTGTTGTGTCCGCAACCCCCACGGAGAGCCCTGTGTTTTGCCGTATCCCCGGGAGGGGGAGGGCTGAGCGAGAAAGAGGGGGAGGTTGCAGGGCCGTGGAGGAGCGTTGAACCGTATTCCAACAACAGTGACGATATACGCGCACGGACGACGGGTGAATGCCATTCTGGTGCAGACCCTTCCTCGGTTTGCTGCTCCTCTTTCTCCGCAACTGCATGACACCGATGGGCGCGCGGCGTGTGAAGGAAATGACTTTACTGCGCGCCCTCTGCCGAAGTGAGCCGGTATGCACCGTCTCGTAGCGCGGCTTCCTCTGAGAGTCACTTCCCAGCATCCCGCCAACATGCGTCACCGCCTCCATGTCTCTCGTCTTTTTTCTTCCCTCACTCCTCCTGTATGCTGCGGGGACGGCGCTGCCACGGCGACACGCACGCACACCCGCTCGCTGCCCCCTCACACCGGTGTAAGGGGCACCCAAGTGAATGAGAAGTCAGAATAGCACTTGTGTACGTATCCGCCACCTCCACCAGTAGTGCAGCAAGCAGGACGCCAACAGCCTCCGCGCGCACACGCACAGAGCGAAGTCGACGACACAGGGACTCGAGGTATTTAGCGACCTTGATTGCGAGAAGAGGAAAGGAGAAGCGGCAGATTCGGCCTCTGCCCGTCTCTCTACCGCTTATTTTCCCGTCGCCAGTCTGACGTGTGCCGGCGCGTGTGCTTGTGTCCGTAGGGAGCTGCATACTCTCTCGCACACAGTAGACGTGCAGCAGTCTTCACTCTGACGGAGAGGGAAGGAATCGCGTACGTCTCCAGCGCGTCCTCGCGTGTCTGCGCGAGCGGTGAAGACATCAGCGTGGCTCTTCTTTTTCGTTTGTTCCGCTTCTCTACGCATCACCACTAGGCGGTGGCGCGCCGTGCTCACTCTCTCTAAGTTTACACAGCGTGCCGCCTCCACCCCGCCTCCATCACCCGGGGTGGACATATTGATTCACCCCTTCGCTTGAAGCGCCTAGACAAACGTGCCCTGGGACGTTTGCCACTCGACTGCTGGGTATCTGTCTGCCCGCACTAAGCTTCCCAATCTCGCCTTCCTCACCCCTGCGGCGTGCGGCGCTGTCGTCCTTGCTCCGGCCCGACTCGCAGGTGTTTCACGTCGGCCATGTACTCGCAGAAAAAGCGGGGCACGGCGCAGCTCAAGGCGTCGGCGTCCTCGGTGGCGCCGGCTGCGTCGGCTATGCCCCTCGCCAAGCGAGCAAAGCTAGAGGCGACGCAGCGCAACCCGATCCACATCTCAAAGGATGTGGCAGATGCCTGTGGCACGGCGAACCCGCTCTCGACGCGCCTCTACAGCGACGGCATCAGCAGCGGCGCTCAGGTTGGAGTCCCGAATCGTCTAACGCAGTGCCAGTCACCTGCTGCCAGCTTCGTGCCCCACCCGCCCGCTGAGCTGGCGGTAACCACGGCTGCCAAGACGGACCCCGCCGCCTCCGCCCGCCCCCGCGGCGAGACGCATATGGTGAACTCACTGCATGTGTTCAACCCGCCGAGTCACACAGACGCGGAGCTCAAGGAGATGTTCGCCGCCTCCGCCAAGTCCAAGTCTATCTCGTCACGACTCCATCGCCGCACAGCGGCGGCGGCACCACCGGCAAAGCTAGCTCCGCTGACGTCGGAGCGGGTGAGTGCCGGTGGCGGCAACACTGGCGCCGCGGCGACCGCCTTATCCGACCTCGAGCAAGACAAGAGCACTGCGGAGGCTGCGGCAATGCGAGCGCTGGCCACCATTCCACGCTTTCACAAGTCCACCTCGAACTCGCCGAACGAGTTCGTCTACTTGATGATGCGGCCCCGCGGCATTCGCGACCCGCTGAACCCGTACGACCTGCAGCCGATGGCCCGCACCGAAGCACAGGGTCGCAACTACTACACCGTCTCTGCCGCCGGCGTGACGCACTTCACCGAGGGTGGCGCCGAGTTCATTGAGCTGCCCAAGTGGGAGCGCGAGTGTCGTATCTTCCATGCTATCCGCGAACTGCTCGTCTTTAGCGAGTACAAGCGCTGGCGCAACTTTGTGCTGTGGCGAAGCCTCGTACGTCGCAGTGCGACGGCAAACACTCGGCAGTTCCTCGCCGCGCACCTGTTTGCCGCCCACCCGAGCCTGTCGGGAGCTCTGCAGGCGGTGCGCAATATCTGTCTGGAAACTGCTGCCTTCGAGGACCTTTATCAGCCCAGCACGGAGACAAGCACGCTCGACGTGTACACGACGACGCTGCAGACGCACTTGCAAGAGGAGCGACGCCGGTTGGAGAACATGATTAAACGCATTCGCGATCACGTCGAGCAGGCGTGCAAGACTACCATGTTCACCTGGCAGCTCGAGCGTGAGCGGCAGAAGCTGCTCTACGAGGACGCCGATCAGCAGAAACGGAAGGTGCTCGACGTGCGGGAGCTGGGCATGCAGGAGCAGCCGTCGTACATTGAGCTGACGCAGCGCAAGACGATATGCCGGCGCCTCACCGCCTTCATCAAGCTATGCGACTATCTCATTGTGGAGTGCCTCACCGGGCTGGCCGCCAAGGCTGTGTCGCACGTGCGACGCGACCTGGAGATGTCCAACACTGTTCCGGCGAGCGCGCCGGCTGCGGCGACTGAGAAGACTCGCCGCGGTGGCGGCGCAGCCGCGGCTGCCACGACTAGCGCCTTCACCGGCCCGCTCTGGAACGTCGACGTGGTGTACAATGTCGACCAGCAGGCTATCGAGCTTGTGCCGTCGGCGGTGCAGATTCGCGAGGCCATCGAAGACGCGGTTCAGGACTACGTGCGCGCTGTCGGTGTGATTCCGCGGCTAACATCGCTCAACACGTTCCTGATCTACACCAGCAATGCGCGGGACGAGCTGGGGAACGACACGGTCGGCGCGGGACCGGATGTGGCGGATATGGTAATGGCCGAAGAAAGCTACAAGCAGGACGTGGCCGCCATTCACACCTCCCTCGCCAGCTCCTTCGCCAAGATGCACCGCTACGCGCACACCTTCGAGGTGTTCAAGGAGATGTACATTAGCAACAGCCAGCTGCGGGAGGAGACGCTGCTGGAGAGCAACGAGACGCTTCACTACTTCCGCGAGCAGCTCGCCACCTACAAGGCGCAGACGGACTCCATCTCGTCGAATATTCCGAACTTCGCGGACATTGGGATGATGCGGATGTGGACAGAGGGGCTGCGCGACTTCTTCACGCCGAGCCCAGTGACGTGCTTGGACATCTTCCACAAGGCCCTTCCCGTCATCGCGCGCCGGCGCAACGAAACCCTGCTCAAGGAGCTGCAGGAGCACACGACCTATCTCGCCGCGGCGCCCAAGACGATTGAACACTATGTAGAGTACCTTGACTACTGCAACGCGCTGGAGAACTCCTTCGACGGCATTGCCTCCTCCTACGACGTGGTGCGCGAGCTGTTCAACCTCTTGCAGGAAGAGAAGATCGACGTGAGCGAGGAAGACGACGAGACGTACCGCAGCGGCACCCGGCCGCAGTTCGACAAGCTGCGCACGCTGCTGCAGATCACTGAGGACAGCAAGGAGGTACAGCAGCGCTTCTTCAGCCGCAGCATTGAAGAGGAGATGGACCAGCTGCGCCGCCGCATCGAGTCCGTGTACGACCGCGCGGGACAGCCGATCGTCATGTCGGGCGAGGCGGACGTGGCAGAGGCAAACGCGTACATGAAGGCCCTTCTCGAAGAGGCAGAGGACATCGCCGCGCGCGAGAAGAAGCTGCGCGAGTTCCAGATCGAGATCGGGGCCGAGGAAACCGTGGTGGAGGTCATGGCCGAGATGCTGCACGACGTCAGCATCAAAGCGAAGCTGTGGGCCGGCATCGGAGACTGGAACACCTTCACGGAAGAGACCCACGCGCTGCCCTTTGACCAGCTCGACGTGCCGGCGGTGCAGGAGGTGGTGCAGAAGTACTCGTCGCTTGTAAAGCAGGTGTCCTCGAAGCTGGCAAGCAACGCGGTGGTGCCGCGGCTGAAGAGCAGCGTGGAAGAGTGGCGTCAACTGCTGCCAATCTTGCAGGCACTCACGAACCCCTCTCTCAAGTCGGAGCATCACGCAAAGATCTCCCTGATCGTCGGGCCCGTCGCAGATGCCAGCGGCAGCACCTCGAAGACTCTCAGCGAGTGGGCAAACCAGTTCACCATAGGAATGCTGCTGCAGCACCAAATCCTCAAGTACCGCGACGAGGTGCTCGTCGTGAGCGCGTCGGCCACCGAGGAGGACAAGCTGCAGAGGCAAATCGACCGGGTGAACGCGATGTGGAACGGCGGTGGGCCGAAACCGCCCGCAGAATTCCAGTTCCACGCGCACAAGGATAGCAAGGACGTCTTCACACTCGTCGGCGCCTCCGTCGAGGACGTGACGACGCTGCTGGATGACTCCACCGTCGCCATCTCGACCATCGGCAGCAGCAAGCACTGCCAAGGTGTACTGCGCTCGCAGGTGGACCGGTGGGAAAACCGGCTCAAGTACATGTCGGAGACGCTGGAGAGATGGGTGGAACTGCAGCGCAACTGGATCTACCTCGAGAACATTTTCTCCTCCGTTGAAATACGCAGCCAGTGGAAGGACGACGCTCAGCGCTTCGAGAAGGTCGACCGCTTTTACCGCGACCTGATGCGCAAGGCCCACGACCTGCCCACCGCCTATCGCAGCCTCCTCATCAACCCACCATCCTTCGACACCGCCGCCACCAGTGGTGGCCGCACGCTGAAGCACGACCTCGAAACGTACATCAAGGAGCTGGAGAAGGTGCTGATCAGCATGGAGAAGAAGTTGGAGGAGAAGCGGCGCGCCTTCCCACGCTTCTACTTCCTCAGCAACGACGACCTGCTCGACTTGCTCGCCAAGGCCAAGACACCAGAGCTGATGATGCCGCACATGCTGAAGATGTTCGACGGCGTCAAGTCCCTCACGCTGTCGGCGCAAAACGACATCACGCACATGAACTCCATGGAGGGGGAGCAAGTGGAACTGGACCATCAGGGCATCAAGGCGCGTGGCCCGGTGGAAGCCTGGATGGACTTGCTGGAGCGCGAGATGTTCTCGACGCTACGGGGCCGCGCCCAGCGCTGTCTCGAAGACTACGAGGCTCGCCAGGACCGCACCGATTGGATGTTTCAACACCCAGTGCAGCTCGTGCTGATCGTCGAGCAACTTCTGTGGACGCGTAGCGTCGAGGAGGCGCTGGACAAGATCGACTCCCCGCAGCTCATGCTCCGCATGCGTGACGAGCAGCGCCGCAACCTCGAGGTGCTGGCGGAGCTGACGGCACGCAACCTCTCCAAGGTACAGCGCATTCTCCTCTCGACAATCATCACGATCGACGTGCACGGCCGCGACCTTGTCGAGGAGATGTGCGACAGCGGCGTCGCCGAGTCGCTAGAGTTCGGCTGGACAAAGCAGCTGCGCGTGTACTGGGAGAAGGACGCGGACGGCAATGGCACGGTGTTCATCCGGCAGAACAATTCCCGGTTCGTTTACGGCTACGAGTACCTCGGTGCACAGGGGCGACTCGTCATCACCCCGCTGACTGACCGCATCTACATGACCGTGACAGGTGCCTTGAAGTTGCATCTCGGTGCCTCCCCTGCCGGGCCGGCCGGGACTGGCAAGACGGAGACGGTGAAGGACCTGGCCAAGAATCTGGCGCGGCAGTGCATCGTGTACAACTGCTCTGACGGTGTCACGTACAAGATGATGGAGAAGTTTTTCTCAGGTCTCATCCAGACCGGCGCGTGGGCCTGCCTTGACGAGTTCAACCGCATCAACATCGAGGTGCTCTCCGTCATCGCATCCCAGCTGCTGGAGATCAAGCTGGCGCTGCAGAACGCACAGGAGACGTTCACGTTCCAGGGCACGCCCGATGTACGGGTGAGGCCGACGTACGGCGCCTTCGTCACCATGAACCCCGGCTACGCTGGGCGCACGGAGCTGCCGGACAACTTGAAGATCCTGTTCCGCCCCGTGGCGGTCATGACGCCGGACTTCCGCATGATTGCCGAGGTGATCCTCTACTCGGAAGGCTTCAAGAACGCCCACGACCTGTCGCTGAAGATCACGCAGCTCTACAAGCTCAGCTCAGAGCAGTTGTCGCCGCAGGACCACTACGACTTCGGTATGCGTGCGCTGAAGTCGATCCTCGTCATGGCCGGCGACCTTAAGCGCTCTCAGCCGGACGTGGAGGAGGACCTCACCCTGATCGTGGCGTGTAACGACTCGAACGTGCCGAAGTTCGTCGCGGAGGATATTCCGCTGTTCCGCGGCATCATGCAGGACCTGTTCCCCGGCGTGAGTTTCCCGGAGCGCGAGTATCAGGAGCTGCTACCAGCGATGCAGCACATCATGGCCGAAAAGAAGTTAGTCGACGCCGGGCAGTGGGTGAAGAAGGGCATCCAGTTCTACGAGACGCTCATTGTGCGGCACGGCGTGATGCTGGTCGGCGTGACGGGCACAGGTAAGACGGAGGCGCGGCAGTGCATTGCGGGGGCTCTGACAAATCTCGCCATGGCAGAGAGCGCGAACAAGATGGCGCGCCCTGTCATCGAGTTCGTGCTGAACCCCAAGTCGGTGCTCTTGCACGAGCTGTACGGACGGCTGGACGTGAACACGAACGAATGGAAGGATGGTGTGCTCGCTGCCATTGCAAAGGAGTGCGTGCGGGCCTCAGAGATCTCGTCGGATCACCGGTGGATGGTCTTCGACGGCCCTGTGGATACGCTCTGGATCGAGTCGCTGAACTCGGTACTGGACGACAGCAAACTGCTCTGCCTTGACAGCGGTGAGCGTATCAAGCTACCCGACACGATCCACATGCTGTTCGAGGTTGCGGATTTGGCGGTGGCCTCCCCGGCGACGGTGTCGAGGTGCGGCATGGTGTATGTGGACGCTGAGGACTTGCCGTGGAACGCCGTGGCATGCCAGTGGAGTGAGACGAAGCTCGCTGCTGCCGGCGCGCAGCCGCAGTGCCGCGCCTACATCCTCTCCCTCTTCGACGCTTACGTAGAGAAGGGGCTTACCTGGCTGAAGCAGCTGCCCGCGTCGGCAAGCCTGATCAGTGCCGGCGACATCAACGTCGTGCAGTCCCTGTGCGACCTGTTCACGGCGCTCATGCAGGTGAATAAGGTGCAGCTGATGGCAGACCCCGTCAGCGAGGCGCCGCCGCCGTCGGACGACCCGATGTTTCGCGAGCGCAACGAAATCTGCAACGCCATCTTTGCCTTTTCATTTGTGTGGTCTGTCGGCGGCAACGTTGACCACGCTGCGATGGAGAGCTTCGACACAATGGCGCGCACGCTTCTCGAGTCGGTGGCACGCTTCCCCAACTACGGCAGTGTGTACGACTACACCATCAACTTTTCAACGCGGCTGCTCGTGCCTTGGGAGTCGCTGGTGCCTGAGTTCACCTACAACCCTGCCACGCCATACTTCAACATCCTTGTGCCGACTGTGGACACGGTACGCTACAGCACCATCGCACAGACGCTGCTTCAGTGCAAGAAGCCCATCCTCTTCAATGGCCAAACCGGCGTCGGTAAGACATTCATCATGGCGGACTGCCTCCAGCGCAACAAGGAGCCGCTGCAGCTGTCGCTTGTCACCTTCCAGTTCAGCGCGCAAACGTCATCGGAGAGGACGCAGGAGCTGATGGAGGCGAAGCTGAAGCCGAAGCGCAAGAACTTGCTCGGCGCCGCTCCGGGCAAGTCTGTCGTACTCTTCATTGACGACTTGAACATGCCAGCCGTGGAAGTGTTCGGTGCGTCTCCGCCGATCGAGCTATTGCGACAGCTGATGGGCCAGGGCGGTTTCTACGACCGCAAGTTGGCTGGAATGTGGAAGACGGTGCAGGACGTCACGGTCGTGTCCGCCTGTGGCCCGCCAGAGGGCGGGCGCAACCCCATCACCCCACGCCTTACCCGCTTGTTCCACCTGCTCCAAGTGGCGACCCTCACGGACGACTCAATGAAGCGCATCTTCGGCTCCATTCTGAGAGGCTTTGTCGAGGCGAAGAACTTTGCGCGCGAGGTAAAGGACATGGTGCCGACGCTCGTGATGGCCACTGTGGACGTCTTCAACACGATCCGCGACGCCCTGAGGCCGCGGCCGACCACACCGCACTACACGTTCAACCTGCGCGACCTCTCGAAGGTGTTCCAGGGCATGACACAGGTGATTCCGCGCGTCTGCCGTGACACCGAGACGTTTGTGCGGCTGTGGATGCACGAAGTGATGCGGTGCTTCTACGACCGACTCGCCACGGTAGAGGATCGGCGCTACTTCGTGGAGGGCGTCCTCGCGGAGGCGGCGTCCCGCGTGTTTCCCGGCGCGGCGGAAAGCCTGATCGCATCGCCGGTGCTGTGGGCGGACTTCACTCGCTTCGGGTCAGTCGAGAAAGTATACGAGGAGGTACCGGAGGCGCAGCGGCTGGCGCAGGTTCTCGAGGAGTACCAAGACGACTACAACGCCACAGAGGCGACCGCCAAACCGGACGACGCGGCCGGCGGTACCGCCACCGTGCAGGCGTCGCAGCTGGGCCTCGTCTTCTTCAAGGATCACTGTGAGCACATTGCCCGCATTATCCGCATTCTACGGCAGCCGCGCGGAAACGTGCTGCTGGTCGGCGTCGGCGGCTCGGGCAAGCGCTCCCTCACCAGGCTCGCCTCCTTCATCGGCGGCTGCCGCATCTTCGAGACGTCCGTCGGCAAGGGCTACAGCATGAACGACTTCCACGAGTTCCTGCTGGAGGTTTACACGTACGCCGGGGTAAAGAACGAGCCGTGCGTGATGCTGCTCTCCGACAACCAAATCGTTGACGAGGCGATGCTGGAGGACGTGAACAACATCCTCAACTCCGGCGAGGTGCCGTCGCTCTTCAACTCCGAGGAGCGCGAGAAGCGCGTCAATGCGTGCATTGAGGCAGCCCAGCAGCACGGCATCACCAGCAGAGAGGACATCTACAACTTCTTCATCAGCCGTGTGCGTGACAACATGCATGTGGCGCTCTGCATGAGCCCGGTGGGCGACAAGTTCCGTACCCGCTGCCGCCAGTTCCCGTCGCTCACCAACTGCTGCTCCGTCGACTGGTTCGACGAGTGGCCGCGAGAGGCGCTAGAGGGGGTGGCGAAGCGCATGCTGCAGGATATGGCAGGCGCGGTGCCGGCAAGCTTCCACGAGAAGCTACCGCAGCTCTGCGTCGATGTACACGCGGCGACAACCGAGATGGCGCAGCAGTACTACGATGAGCTGCGCCGGCGCTACTACATTACCCCGACCTCCTACCTGGAGTTCATCGAGACGTACAAGGCGCTCCTGCAGAGCCGGCGCAGCCGGGTGGAGGCGCAGCTCGCCCAGGTCGAGAACGGAACAGAGAAGATGCGCGAAACCGAGGAGACGATCACGAAGATGAAGGTCGAAATCGAGGAGAAGCGGCCGCAGCTGGAGAAGGCGTCCGAGGAGACACAGGCAGTTGTGGCGGACTTAAAGGTGCGGCAGGCGAAGGCGGCGGAGGTGCAGGTGCAGGTGCGGGCGCAGCAGGAGAGCGCGACGGTGCAGCAGCACGACGCGTCTCAGATCGCGGCAGAGGCCAACGCACGCCTGGCTGAGGCGAAGCCGATCATCGACAAGGCGAAGGCGGCGCTCGACACGATCCAGGCCAGCGACCTCAACGAGCTCCGCTCCTTCGCCAACCCACCTTCGGCGGTGCTGAAGACGACGCAGGCGTGCATGACCATGTTTGATGTGAAGGACTTCAACGGCGCGTGGTCTGGCAACACCGACTGGAAGGGCGCGCGCGAGTTTCTGTCGCACCGCTCTCTGCTGGACATGATCCGCGGGTACCCCACCGACAACGTGAAGCCGGCGATTCTGCAGAAGGTGCAGAAGTACATCAACGACTCCGAGTTCACGGTCGAGGTGTGTTCGTCGAAGGGCTCGCAGACGTGCGGATCGCTGTGTGCGTGGGTGCACGCCGTCAACGAGTACTCGAAGGTGGTGAAGGAGGTGGCGCCGATGCGGCAGGCCGCGGCCGAGGCGGAGCAGCACTTGGCAGCGACAAATGCGAAGCTGCACGCCGCACAGCAGCAGCTGAAGGAGGTGGAGAAGGAGCTGTCCGATCTCGAACAGCGTTACCAAAGCAGCGTTGCAAAAAAGAATGACCTGGAAAAAGGGCTGCAGCTGTGTATTATCCGCCTCCGCAATGCCGAGACGCTGTCCGGCTCTCTCAGGAGCGAAGGGGCCCGCTGGACGGAGAATATCAAGTTGCTGAGGGCTCAGCTGGCCGCGCTCCCGCTGCAGGTATTTATGGCGAGCGCCTCGGTCGCCTACTTCGGCGCCTTCACCCCGGCGTTCCGTCAGCGGCTCATTGCGCAGTGGACGGCGCAACTGGCGGAGCGTGGATGTGAAGTGGGCAACTTCTCCTTGACCACCGCCCTCGGCGACCCGGTCGACACGCTGAACTGGCAGGTGAACGGGTTGCCAAGCGACGAGACGTCCACTGAGAACGCTATTGTAGCGATGCTGTCGACGGCTCCGCGCCGCTGGCCGCTCTTCATCGACCCACAGGAGCAGGCTGTCAAGTGGCTGCTGCGGCAGTTCCAGCAGACCCAGGCAGCGAGCGGGTCAGGCGCGGTGGCGTCGAAGAACCGCAACATGCTGCGTGTGGTCAAGCTGACGGACCCGACGTGGATGCGCACCCTCGAGTTGCAGATCCGACTTGGTGGTGTCGTCATCATTGACGACGTTGGTGAGTCTCTGGACCCGGCGCTGGAGCCGCTGATCGCGCGACGCGTCTTCACGGCTGACAGTGGCGGCCTGCAGATCCAGCTCACCCCGCAATCTGGGCCGATCGACTACCACCCCAATTTCCGCATGTTCCTCTGTAGCAAGCTGCCGAATCCGGTGTATTTGCCGGACATCAGCACCCGCGTCACGCTGCTCAACTTCACTGTCACGATGGAAGGACTGTCGGAGCAGATGCTCGGCGAGGTCGTGTCCATCGAGCAGCGCTCCATGGAGGAGGAAAAGAACTCCATCATCCAGCGCATCGCCCAGGGCCAGCGCCGCCTCAAAGCGATCGAGGAGAGCATCCTGGAGCGCCTGCAGAGCACCAAAGGCAACATCCTCGACGACGAAGATCTTATCCGCGAGCTGCAGTCCGCGCAGTCCAGCGCGGAGGTGATCAGCCGCAGCCAAGCTGAGGCGAGCGAGAAGATGTTGATCATCTCGACAGCCCGCGAGCGCTACCGCAGCGTTGCCGTGCGGGCGGCGTTGCTGTTCTTTGTGCTAGCCGACGTAGGCCGCATGGATCCGATGTACCAGTACTCGCTTCAGTATTTTGTGAAGCTGGTGCAGCACGAGGTGGAGGGCACCACAAAGCCTCCCGGGTACACGGAGGCGGACCCAGCCATGCTGGAAGACCACCTTCGTGCTGCGATCAGCAACCTCACGAGGGCCACGTACACGCAGATCTGCCGCGGTCTCTTCAACAAGGACAAGACCATCCTGTCGCTGCTCATAGCGACGGCGATCGCCCGGCACGACGGCGTGATCGCAGACGAGGAGTGGCAGTACTTTGTGCGTGCCACTGCCTTTGTTGCCTCGGAGCTGCCGGAGCAGTCGCCAGCCCTCGCTTCATGGATGAGCCGTGTACAGTGGGAGCTGGCCGAGGCGCTCAGCCGCACCGTGTCCACCTTTCACGATCTTGTCGCCAGCATGGAGTCGGAGCCGGAGGCGTGGCGGGAGTACGCACAGTCCGACGTGCCCCACTCCGCCATACTACCCGGCGACTGGCAGTCGCGTCTACACCTCTTTCAGCGTGTGCTACTGATCCGGTGCTTCCGTGAGGAGAAGCTTTCTTTCGCGCTTTCCGACTACGTGCACCAGACGATGGGGGCAGAGTTCATCGAGATGCCGCCCATGGACCTCACCCGAACCCTCAAGGACAGCACCGCGCACACACCGATTGTCTTCATCCTTTCTCAGGGCGCGGACCCGATGGAGGCGCTGCGGTCCCTCGCCAAGGCCGAGGAGCGGGAACTGCAGTGCGTAAGCCTGGGCCAAGGCCAGAGCGAGAATGCGAAGCGACTCATCGCCACGTGCCGCAAGTCCGGTGCGTGGGCGCTGCTGCAGAACTGCCACCTCTCGAAAACGTTCATGCCGGAGCTGTCGGCGGCCGTCGCAAGTCTGCAGCCCGACGCTGCCGGGGCGTCCGAGATCCACAAAGACTTCCGCCTCTGGCTCACGTCGATGCCCACCGACTTCTTCCCTGTGTTTGTGCTGCAGTCGAGCGTGAAATTGACGAACGAGCCGCCGACGGGGCTGCGGGCGAATATGCTGCGCTGCTTTGGCGAGCTGACGCCACAGGAGTACGAGAACTTTGGCGACGAGGCCATCGGCGGTAAGGAGTTGAAGGGGCGCGCCTTCAAGAAGCTGCTGTACGGCTTATGCTTCTTCCACTCCGTCGTTCTCGAGCGGCGCAAGTTTGGCCCGCTCGGGTGGAACGTCAAGTACGAGTGGAATGACACGGACTTCCACGTGTCGAAGCAGTGGCTGCGACTGTTCTTTGAGGAGCAGGAGGCAATTCCGTGGGAGTCGCTCGAGTACATTATTGGGCAGATTAACTACGGCGGTCGTGTCACCGACCCGCAGGACCGTGGCACGCTGCTCACCATTCTGCGCAACTACCTCTGCCCCCGCATCCTCGAGGAGGGTCACCGCTTCTGCGAGGAGGGGCAGTACATCGTCCCCGCGAGCGGCACGCTGGCCGAGGCGCAGGAGCACATCCAAGCCATGTCCCTCGTCGATGACCCTGCCATCTTTGGCATGCACGAGAACGCCAACCTGCGCTACCAGTTGCAGACGAGCGAGTACCTACTGACGAAGATCGTGTCCATCCAGCCCCGCCTAGTCGGGTCCGCTGGCGGCTCCGGCGCGACGCCGGAGGAAGAGGTGCGCCGCAAATGCCAGGAGTTTGAGGCGACGCTACCAGCCCTGCTGACGCGGGAGGAAGCAGGACCCCGCACCTTCACGACGCTCGCGAACGGGCTGCCGAACTCCATGTCGACGGTGTTGGCGCACGAGCTGGTGAAATACAACAAGCTGCTTGACAAAATACGCCAGACGCTTTCTGACATGCAGAAGGCGCTGCAAGGGCTGACTGTCCTCTCTTCCGACCTCGACGCCATGTACAGCTCCTTCCTTGCTGATCAGGTTCCGCAGCTGTGGACGACGGTGTCTTACGCCTCGCTAAAGCCGCTCGGGGCGTGGTACCGCGACCTGCTCGCCCGCGTGCAGTTCATCCGGTCGTGGTTGCAGAAGGGGGAGCCGGCGGCATTCTGGATCGGCGGCTTCTTCAACCCGAGCGCCTTCATGACAGGCGTGTACCAAGCTTTCGCGCGCGCCGAGGGGGTGTCGGTGGACAAGCTCGGCTTCCGCTACGAAGTTCTGGGCGTGGAGCCGGAGGCGATCACGTCGGGGCCGGTGCGTGGGTGCTTCGTGTATGGCATCCAGACGGACGCGTGGCGCTGGGACTTCGAACGACGAGTAATGGCCGATTCCTTGCCGGGAGAGCCCTACGCTGTGCTGCCGCCTGTTCATTTCCTGCCGGAGCCATCGCACGCGAAGCCAGCCGACTTTCACGCCGTCCCCCTGTACCGCACGACGATACGCGCTGGTGTCATCTCGTCTTTGGGCGCCAGCTCCAACTACGTCCTCTCCATCGAGGTGCCGTCGGTGGATGGCTCCGACTACTGGCTGCTTAAGGGCTCCGCCTGCGTGTGCGCGTTGAATCAATAGAAGGCGGAGGAAGAACAATCGAAGCACACCGGAGATGGGGAAGGCTGCGCCTGTCACGCCCCCGTCTCTTCCTCTCTCTTTCTCTCTGCGTGTATGTGCGAGACCGCATTTACGTTGCTTCTCTGGCTTGTGCCGTTGCTGTGTTCCTTTCTTGTCCGTCTCTACTTTCAGGGTTAGCGAGCCCTTTGGCTATGTGTGTTCCTGTGTGCGTGGTGGGGCGGTCTGGGCACACATGCGCACAGGAACGCACGCGCATACACACGCCCACGACAAGATAACGGTGACGACCACCAACATCGTCCCTCCCCTCAGGGGCGCTGGGTGGGGCTGTTTCTATTTCGTGTAGCGAGCTTGTTGTGCTCGTCCTTGTGATTTGCGCACCTCTCGGATGTAAATGAGACAAGTCTGTGCTGCTGCGCACTTTTCCCTCCCTCTACGCCTGTCGGCTGCGTTTCCATGCGCGCGTATTCCTATTTTTTTTGTGTGTAGAGGAAGAGGGGGTGGGTGGGTGGGTGGGCGCCGCCTCTGATTTGTAGACGGAGACGTTCGCACGTGCTGTGCCACCGTCGCTGTCAGCGCTGATGTTCCTCTGCGCTGCCGGTGCTGCGGCGTGCGTGCGTCTCTGTGTTGATACAAGTGTGTGTGTGTGTGTGTGTGTGCTCGCCCTTTTCTGTTAGAATAGCGTCAGTGATGTATGCGAGACAGCGCGCAGTGCTGCTGCACCTTTTTCTGTCCCTCTTGGCGTGGATGTAAACTTCTTTGCCTATCTGCGTGCTTCCTTCAAGATGATCAACGAGGTGCACACCTGTGCGAAGCGGCTCCCCGCAATGAGAGGGCAGCAACGGAGTATCGCAGCCGCATCCGCAGCACGAGCGCGACTGCCGCATCCGAGCCTCACTCGCTGGGTGCGGGCGCTGTAATGCGGGTCGCTCTTTTGCGGCGTCTCAACCGCCAGATGCAGGCACAGGTAGGGATGCTGCGCCGACACACACCCACCTGCGGAGTCCACCTTCTTCATCTCCCATCCTTGGTGACGACCGCCGCCCCCCCCCCTTCCCTCGCTGCTCACCGCCCTCCTCCTGGACTCCTCACACGACGCAGTCGCTGCTTACCTCTGCGCGGTTTCTCTTCGCCCTACGCCGCCTTTCTCCCATCCACACGTGTCGTGCTCAACCTGGCAGTGGCGAGCGGCGAAGGAGTGGACGGCTGCCCCGCGCTGTCATTGCAGCCGCATCAGCGAGACGGAAAACAAATACAGCATAGAGGAATATATCGTAAAGGGATTGCGTGCACAGACCCCTTCAGCAGCCGCAATCTGCACACACACGCACGTGCACGACAAGTCCCGTCTAGGCATCCGGCCATGGCCCAGACGGTTGACCAAGTACTGTTGGAGTGGCTCGAGGCAGCACCACAGGTGCCTCGCCGGGACCGGCAGACGCTGCTGCTCAAAGAACTCATGTCCCTCCATGCACTGCAAGCCATTCGCTTGAACGCGGGAGAGTCAGGCAAGGAGACCGAGCAGCGTAGCTGGAAGGACAATCACACGCGGGCCGCGGCGAAGGTGAGCGCGGCACTGCGCCGTGCGCTCCTTGATACCGTAGACACTGATGCTGCACGCCGGCTCGCAGAGTCGCTGTCCGTGTCCACCGACGTAGACCTGCTGTATGGGGCCCTCGACACTCACTGCATCATGTTGCTCCACGTCGCCGGAGATGGTCCGCGTCGACCGGCACGGAAGCTGCGCGGTGTGGAAGACATCATCAACGAGCTCAGTGAATTTCAGGAGTCGGTGCTGCTTCTTCGCGTCGACCTCACCTCGTCCGCGCAAAGTCCCCCCGCAACCTCTTCGTCGCCCACCCTAGTTGGAGGTGTGTCGCAGGTGAAGAGCTGGGTGGAGCAGTGCACCGCAGACCTCGAGATCGGCACCCAGGTGACCTACTACGCCGACGCTGAATGCTCGCACGCCTTCTTCGACATACGAAGCGTGTTTGTTTTCTCTGCCGACAGCGCCAAGGTGGAGCGCATTTCGAGAGAGTTGTTGCCCCGTGGCGGCCACGATCTCAACGATGTGCTGCGCGGCGTCCGCTTCGGTGGGTTTTCTGTGGGGTGACGCACGGACAGGCAGACGGGCGGCGTTGTCACTTTTCTCGCCGTTGAGGCTTGAGCCTGTGAATCACTGTGAAAAGCGATGCCTGCCTCTGTGTGTGCGCGCGCGCGTTTAAGTGTCGATTAGAGAAAGGCGCAGACACTCAGGCCGACAGACAGACAGACTTTGGCGTGTTGGATCTCATCTCCTGCCCTCTGTCTCTCTGCTATGGCGCCTTGCCCTGCTTGACCTTGCGCATGCCGCTTCTTTTGGTGCTCACCCAGAGGCATATCAGAGGCCTCTCCGAGGCACAGCAGCGACGCGTCCACTCCCTTGCCCCTTTCCTTTGCTGCACCACCGCTTCTATGGCTGCTGTCTGTGCACAAGGCCTTAGGAGGGCTGCCAAAAATGTAGCGGAAAGTGACTCTTTACTGCGCCTCAACGACACTTTTCCGCGAGTCCTTCGCCTGTTGGCCCCGCCCCACCTCCTCCATCGAGTGAAGTGTGTGTGTGTGTGTGTGTGTGTGTGTGTGTGAGGAGATGGGAGGGGGTACTCGACCGCCTCTGTGCAACGGCAAAGGATTACTTCTGGTGCCCTGCAGCCACGATACACACAGCAGGGAGCCCCCTCTAGCCTCCCTCTCCCCAGCCTCTCCGAGTGGCGTGTCCATCAACCACCTTCCCACCCCTCTCGCCACCCTCTCCTCCAACGAGCCCTCAACTCGACAGAAGACCACAAACTTCGAGGACGAGTGAAGACGACAACAACGGAGCATTACGTGTGTGTGTGTGTGTCACCTTCCTCCACCCCTATTACTTCTCTTCTTTTTTTTGCTGCACCTCTCACACTGCGAAATGTCCGCTGTGAAGGTGGCCGTGACGGGTGCAGCGGGCCAGATCGGCTATGCATTGGTACCGCTGATCGCGCGCGGTGTCCTCCTCGGGCCCACCACGCATGTGGAGCTCCGCCTGCTGGATATCGAGCCCGCCCTAAAGGCGCTTGCCGGCGTCGAAGCAGAGCTCGAAGATTGCGCTTTTCCTCTCCTTGAGAAGGTTGTCATTACGGCAGACCCGCGTGCTGCCTTCGACGGGGTCGCCATTGCCATCATGTGCGGCGCCTTCCCGCGCAAGGCAGGGATGGAACGCAAGGACCTCCTCGAGATGAACGCGCGCATCTTCAAGGAGCAGGGTGAGGCTATCGCTGCCGTGGCAGCGCCAGACTGCCGCGTGGTGGTTGTCGGCAATCCGGCCAACACCAACGCTCTCATCCTCCTCAAGTCAGCTCAGGGGAAGTTGAATCCCCGTCATGTGACCGCCATGACCCGCCTCGACCACAACCGTGCCTTGTCTCTTCTGGCTCGCAAGGCCGGTGTGCCGGTGTCGCAGGTGCGCAACGTGATCATCTGGGGCAACCATAGCTCTACACAGGTACCCGACATTGACAACGCTGTGATCGGCACCACTCCGGCCCGCGAAGCGATCAAGGGCGGTGCCCTCAACGACGACTTTGTGCAAGTGGTGCGCGGGCGCGGCGCCGAAATCATCCAACTACGCGGCCTTTCCTCAGCCATGTCCGCCGCCAAGGCCGCCGTGGACCACGTACATGACTGGATACATGGCACACCAGAGGGCGTGTACGTTTCGATGGGCGTGTACTCGGATGGAAACCCGTACGACGTGCCGAGCGGTCTCATCTTCTCCTTTCCGTGCACGTGCCACGCCGGCGAGTGGACTGTTGTCTCGGGCAAGCTGAATGGGGACCTCGGGAAGCAGCGTCTCGCCAGCACGATCGCCGAGCTGCAGGAGGAGAGGGCGCAGGCAGGGCTATGAGCCAGACATCGTTGCACTCATGTCAAGAGGTCGTGTGCTGACCCTCTTGCAGTTCAGTAGCGCTCGCGGTGCCGCCGCCCTTGTCCTCCTGTATATCTGCGAGTGTGGGAAGGGGAGCGGGAGGGGGAGGGGAAAAATGGCGAGAAGGGCGACATCGAAGTCAAACTTCTGCGCCCATTCTCTGCGCATCGCGTCAGCAATCTTTATACACTGCTGCATCGGGACGACGCACCCGCTCGCGCAGAGAGCACAGCACGCAAACACGTCCGTGCGTGTGTGTGCGTGTGTGCGTTCTCCACTGTTTTTCTCATCTTTGCTCTTTCTTGTGCTTTTACACGCGCTTTTTGTCGCTTTCCTTCCAGTGTCGGACCCCCTCCCCTCATGACAGTGGTGGGGGAGGGGGACACCTCAGCGTGGCACCTCAGGGTATTGCACACCCCCTACCCTATCTCAGGGCAGAGGCGACGCCGCTCCCACCTATCCAATGCCGATGCCGAGCAAGCCTCTGGTGGTGACAAGGCTAGGCACCTACGACTTGGGGGGAGGTCAGAGCGATGTATCGCCACTGATGTCGGCGGTGAGGTTCTGGATGGCGTTGCATTGTGGGGCGACCTGCGACTGTGAACACGCTTGTGCCGTCCATATGATAGGCAAAGTGCCCGAATGACTGGAACGTAGTCCGCCGGGCCCTCACTGCCTCCTGGCGGGGTAAGCCTGGGACACCATGAGGGGGGATGCACCAGGTGGCGACCGGCACAATGGGAGAGGTCGTGAGGTGACGTGCAGTGCAGGGCTTGGTTAGCGTTTGAGTCAGGGGCCTTTCTCGAGGACTGAGTCGGCATTGCTGTAATGCGTGCCTACGGTAGCTTCGCACCTCTGGATATGCCGGGTCAAGCTGAGTTTGACCCCTGTGCTACATGGCAGAGAATGAGCACGTGAAGAGGTAAAAGTGCCCTCCTCTACCGAGCGAGAGTGTGAGGGTGGGGTGGTCGGGGCAGAGGGGGGGGAGGTTATGGGAAGCGAGGGGACGGGGCATATGCGGGCGTGGGAAGGCAAAGGGGGGGGGCCTGTGATCCACATCACTCGTAAGCCGTGCACGACGGACAAAGGCACCGGGATACTCACGCTAGCGGTGCCGCACCGCCCACGTCCTCTCTCGAGCTCCCGCCCCCCCCCTCCCCGCTCTGCCCTCCATTCGTTCATCTGTCATTTGCCAGCGAACTCCGTGA
Organism: Leishmania donovani; assembly: GCF_000227135.1. Taxonomy (NCBI): domain Eukaryota; phylum Euglenozoa; class Kinetoplastea; order Trypanosomatida; family Trypanosomatidae; genus Leishmania; species Leishmania donovani. The sequence continues at coordinate 1,111,015 of NC_018255.1, read as the reverse complement.
TGAGACATGTATAGACAACAGAACCCGCGTCATGGGCAGCACAGAGACATGAGTGGCAGCTGCGAGCGCCTCGCTACACACCCATGAGGAGAACGACCCCTTCCTTTGGGCAAGTGCGATGGCAGGGGGGAGGCTTGTTGTGCAGCAACATAGTCGATATTTTGAGGCTCCCACGGAGCTACCAATGCGCGTGCTCCGCGTCTTGTGTGGCTGGCAGACAATGAAGCATCTCTAGCGTGCTGAAGACTGCAGTATACGCACCGAGAGACGAGAGTGCAGTGCTGTTGTGTGTATGCGTGCACCTGTTGGATGTTGGTGCCGTACCAGGCCGGCTCATCGCACCCAAGGCACACTGTACGTGTCTATGCTCACACTGCCGCAGTCGCTGTGGGCGTGTTGTCTTCTGCATCGAAATGTACTGTTACTCGCTTTCCATCTCACACATACGAACGCACACGCACGCACACGTCTTCTGCGATGCACATCGCTGCATGCCATTTTGTTCCCGCCCCTCTGTCGTGCCTTGGTGCGGCTTCTTTAGCGCCGTGACACACTGCGCCGACACATTCCCACAGCCACAGCCAGCTTGCACCGTACGGCGGGTGCATGGTGTGTTTGCGCAGCTCGGCCCGCGCAGAGGTGCCCGCCAAGGCCTATCTTGTTGTACACCTACGACGGAGCAATGGAGGTGAAGACTACCCGGCAGCGTGTGAGCCGCGCGGTGGCTGCTGTGCAGTCGGCCACTGCGCCCGTGATGTCTGCGTCGCCTCTTGTCACTCTCACCGGCAGTGCCGCCGGCCGGCGCAAGAGCTGCGTGACCCGCTTCGCCTCCTTCGACGCGCTGTGTCGCGCTCAGCAGAAGCCAGACACGCACGCACTGCTGCGCACAGAGCTGCAAGCAAAGTTGCCGCGACCCTCCCCACGCAACGACGTGGTAGCCGTAGGAGACGCAGCGATCGAGCTCGTGCTGCAGTTCCTCGGCCCCGTTAGCCGGAATTCGGCAGCGTTCGCCCAGACGTGCCGCTCGGTGCGCCGCGCGCTGTTTCATGTGATGGACCTTGAAGTAGCTGTGGTGATTCCAGCGATGGTCGTCGCGTCTGCCCTCTCGCGAGAGACTGTGCGCAGAGCTCTAATCACCTTCGCTGCGACAAGAGGCGCGCAGGTGCGGACGCTGGTGCTGCACGAGGACGGCCTCAACGCCGTGAAGCGCGAGTGCGACGACGGCACCCCCGTTGCCGGTCTTACCCTGCCGGCGCCGTGGTTGCTGCAGCTCATCTCGCAGCTGCCGTACCTCACCGAGCTTGATGTGCGCCACGTGCAATTCACAGAAGCTCATCACTCCCAGGCGCTCCACTACCTGCTGAGTGACCTGCACCTGGCTGCTGCCGGCACCCTGTGCACGCTCAAGATGGATGCCGAGCTCATGCGCTACTGGGCGCCGGGGTGGTGGCGCCGCCTCGTCAACCTATCTTCGCTCGTTGTGGGTAGCCGCTACTGCCCCCCTGAGCCTACATCCGACACCACCGCCAGCGGCATCTCTCCGTCTTCGCTGGAGCTGCCGGCGGACTATTTCACGTTGATGTGTGAGGAGGGTCGAGGCTGGAAGCTGAATCTGTGGGTCCCGATACAGGCGGCCTCTCTCAAACGAATCCTCATGCCCGCCAGCGGCATCATCTATGCAGGTGTGGCAGAGCTGCTAGTTAACATGCGGTGCAACGAGCGCACATGTGAGTGGTCTGACGCTGTAGGCGGTCACACGTTACCACTGTCATCGCCTGCCGCTGCCATTGCTTCGGGTACGGCCTCGGAGCTGTCTCCAGAAACTCGCAACAGCGGTGCATCGTGCAAGGCCGGCACTGGTGCCGCTACTGGCATCGAGTCGGGCGAAGTGTGCATCTATCCTGCGCTGACGACAATGACCATCGTGGACGTGCAAGAGAGGCCGGAGGTAGCAGCTGAGGTGTACCAGGCAATGCTGGACATGGCCCCCGCACTCGTCCACTTCAATGTATGTGACACTGTGTCTGCCGGCACAGCGAGCGAGGCCACGAAGAAGCGGCGCGGCAAGGGGTAGTCCGGGAGCTCGGAGGAGAGGCATGGGCGCACATTCCTCTCTCTCTGTTCCTCTCACGTGCGTCACGGATGTACAAATATGAAACGCGTCTCTGTGTTGTTTTCCTTTCTCGTGCTGCGTGCGCGTATGCCGCTCACGTGCTGCAGCACTGCTGCGGACGCCGCCGGGATCGAAATAGATAAAGTGAGCTACCCTGTTCTTCGCCTTCTCTTTCTTCGTATTCGGGGGCATCGGCGTTGATGGCCCCCCGCACGGAAGCGCTGGCGGCTGTGTTGAGTAGAGACGGTGTTTGTAGGCATGTCCGCATGTGCTGCTACACACGCATGCTGGCGTGCCCTTGGCATACTCGTGCATGTGCGCGTGTCTCTTGCCCTCGGGACTGCCCACATGATGACGAGCGCAGCTTGTGGGGTGCTCTCACCAAATGGGGCTCCTGCGGCCGGCTCGATGCTCTTCTGTGCCCACTCACACGCTCCCACTGCGAGTGGGGGTGGTGCGGTTGAGCGAGGGAAGCGAGGCCGGTGCCATGTATGTGCTGCTTGCTTGCAATATGGGTCGCCCTCCCCCTACGTGTCCTCCTCTCTGCATCGCCACCCTGTATTATCCCCATTCCTCCTCCTCGCATGCTGCACGGGCCCACTGTGTGTGCGTGTGTGTCAGGTGTCTTGCTCCCTTTTCTCACCTCACGCATACAAACATTTCACACACGCAAGTCGTCGTTCATGCATGCACGTGTTTGCCCTCCCCTCTGTGTTTGTCTCTGTGTTCATGAGGAGCCATTAGGGTGAGCGCGTGCGCGTAGTCTTTGCACAATGGCCTCCGTCTTCTCCCCCTCCTTCACCCCTCGTAGTAGCGCGTGCGACTGCTGCGAGTGTGGTGTGGTGGTAGGCACGGAAGGCTCGCAGCGCGGAGGTCTCCTTCTGCCGTGTCAGCATGTTCTGCACATGGGATGCGTCGAATTCATTCGGCGCCGCGGCAAGGTCTTGATGGGTATGGATAGCACCGATCTCCCTCTCGAAGAGGAGGGCAGCCGTGTGAGCGGGGACGGTGCGGCCAAGATCGGCGTGGCGCTCAGTAGTCGCAATAGCAGCACCTGGGCAAGTCGCACACACGGCTGCTGCGTCTGCCCGGCGTGCTTCACGCAGATCACGCGCATTATTCCGCTGTACTTGCGCAGCACAAACGACGATGTAGGGGCCGACTCAACGGCCACAGTGCCGACACCGTCTCAGGTCACCGCGGGAGCCTCAGCGATCGCCGAGGCCGAGTACAGGTGTGTGCACGCGGCCCAGAAGCAAGTGTTGCACCGCCTGCGCAGCCTCTTCGACCAGCGCCGACGCGTTACGGAGCTGACTCATGCGTGCGCGAACCTGCACGAGCAGCGCGCAAGGTGCCTCGCGGAGGTGGAGAGGGAGGAGCGCTGCTTTCCCGGCCTAACGCACAGCGGCGGCCTCGTCGACGGCAAGGCGGGCGTCGAATTGTTGAGCGCCGTGGTCTCGAGCACCGCCACTTCTCTTGCCATGGAGCGCATGGGCATGACGGAGCTTGAGCTCTATATGGCGCAGGCCACACCGCAGCTGCTGCGCACGCAGGCCGAACTGCGCAAAGAGCGGCAGATGATGGAGCGGCGCACCAAGAGGCTGAACTCTTTACGCATGCACTATCGCTCCATGAAGGCGCTGTGCGCCCGTGGCGAAACCATCGCGCAGAGGGAGGCTCACGCGCGTCGCAACACTGCCGACGCAGCGCGACACTCCACACCCGTGCCGTCGGAAACTCTGCGGAGAGCCCCCTTGCATGCCAGCGAAGGGGCACCGCGCATTCAGGAGCCAGGTGCGTCCAGTAGCAGCGGCGTCGCCAGTGGCCCTGAAGCCGCTGCTGCTCCAAGCCGCAAGCGCCACCGCGGTGACGCTGCGATTGATGTGGATGATGAGGCCTCACCGGATGTGGTGGAGGTGCTCTCTGGTGATGAGAGCGATGCCGACAACAGCGCCTCTCCTGCGGACGTGACGGTGCTCGACGTGGACGAGAACACCGGGTCTGACGCTGGTGACAGGGACGGAAGCATGGGGTTAGACGTGGCGCCGATGGCCGACGACGGCACCTACGCTGATGAAAGCGCGTACGAGGCACCGTACCTCATACCCTGCTACGTGCGGCCCGCCACCACCTCGTCGTCGCCCGCTGCGGGGTCGAAAGCGCCAGCATCAGCAGTCACGCAGCATCATCTCCGTCTCCTCCCTCGCCGCGAAGACCGGCTATGGCAGCCCAGCTTGCAGTTTTGAGGGCGCCGTCATCGCCTCCCCTTCCGCACTCACCTGCAAGCTATCGCTCTGCTCGCGTCGCCACGGCTCGCGGGGGATGCCGTCCTCCATAGGTTTGTGTATGGGTGCGCTTTCTCTCTTCTCCAGGTCTGGTGCACTACACGTGTGAGGGTGCTTTACTCACTCATGGGGGGGCCACACCATCCACCCCCCCCCTACAGGGCACTCAAGCAGCGCTTGTCGTGCGTCGGGTATCCGCAAGCGTTCCACCCCTTTTTCATCGCCTCGCCGGGAAGCGGCTCAGCCCTCCACTGCGCCGAGTCCAGCTGTGAGCATAACAACTGATATACGCCTTATCGTCTGCCACCCATCGCAGCCTCTGCTACCGCCTCCGCTTCCCCGATCACACACACGTGCATGATATACTCAAGCAACACCCCTCCTCCCCTCTCTCCACGGCCTTGTCTGCAGTCTGTCCGCACTCGATTCATGAACTCTCCACGCCTTCTCCAGCTGCGGCAGTCGGCCAGCGCCAAGACGGCAGCACCAGCGTCGACCGCCTTAGCTGCAGCCCCAGTCTCTGACGCCGTGTGTAAGGTGGCTGCGGCGAATGCAGCACGTTATCACGGTCCAGCCGCGTCATCCTTGATGTCCTTTCCGCCGCGTACGACCCCCTCGGTAGAGCACATGTGCATCGTCACCGCTTCTTCAGCGCACACGCCCGGCAAGGCAGTGCCGGCGTCAACGCAGAGGTTTGACGGCGGTAACACGGCGGCTGTATTTCAGGCCAAGCTCCAACGCGCTCTGTGGCTTGACCAGCTCACCGCAATCGTCCACGATGAGGCCCGTGCACGGGCAAGGATGCGCTGCACCGAGGCTGAGGAGCGCGACGATCTTTGGTGGCAGCATCAGAGGGAACGTCAGCGTCAGCAGCACATCGAGGACAAGGTGCTCCGGCTGGAGGCGTTGCATGAGGCTCTGGCGGCGCCAGTATGGAACGTCCTGCCCCACCGCTGGGCAGATCTCGTGGAGCGCGAAGAGGCAAGTGACAGACGCGCCGTCGAGGCGGCAGCACAGGACGGCCTCCAAATGCTCTACGCCGCCCAGCACACCTGGCAGCTACAGGAGGCCGTGCGTGAGCTAGAGTGGCAACAACGGGACGCCGAGGCGGTGCAGCGCGCCGCCAAGCACGTGCGCGCGCTGGAGCTGAAGCTGGCGGCGCGTTCGTACAGAGCAGTGCCTGTCTTCAAGCCTGCTGTCGACGATCTTTTCAGCATTGCCGAAGGAATTCGCGCGCCGGCGTCTGCACCGCCTGCGCCCAAGGTGCTGCCGTCGCCCTCGCTGCCTGCTGACCACGAGCCACCTTGCGAGGCCAAAATACGCGAAATGTACGACCGCCAGGCCCTCGTTTACGACGAGGCCAAAGAGCGCCTCCTGCTGGACTGGTGGCAGGGGGCGGCGCAGCTCCGCTACGTCGAGTTGCCCAGTGCATGGCAGTCTTTTGCTCTGTGGAGCTACTATGTGCGCTCGCCCGTGTGCATGCGGGCGCTGGTGACGGTGCAGCAGTGGTGGCGCATGCAGCGCGTCGCGCCGTGGTCCCGCCACCGCCGGACCGCCCTGACAAGCAGTCTCGCGAAGTTGCGCAGACGCAACTACGTGGAACGGTGCAGGCAGCATCTGCGTAGCCTACAGCGCACCCTTTCAGGGGAGAAGGACGGTGACACGAGCGCTGCCGATGACGTCAGCGCTGCGCTGGTGGCGCTGGTGGCCGCTGCCACGAGTTTTCGCCGGTACAGAACACAGATGGACCTGTACACCTATACGGTTGTGCAGGAGGCCCGTGCGGCGCTAGCAAGTCGGCCCATCCAAAATGCGGCGGTGGCGGCTATGATGCAGGCATCGCTGCGGCCTATATGTGCGTGCAACCGATATCCGCTGCCCTATGACAGCTGGCGCCACCGTCGCTGGGCGCTGTACTCGGAAGCGCACCGACTGGCCGTTGCGGCAGTGGAGCGTGCAGAAACATCGTACCGGCAGTGCGTCGAGGGTAAAGAAGCGGAATACCGTCATCACGCTGCTGTGTTTCGCGCCATTTTGCATCGTGGTCCGCTGGCGGTGTTGAAGCTGCAAGCTGGGCAAGTGGCGCTCGCGCAGGAGGAGCGCAGGTCACAGCTACGCATCGCTCACCAAGAGACGTATGAGTACCATGTCCTGCGCGCTACGGTCGCGGCGGCGCTCCCTTCCCCCTCCCAGGCGGATTCGCCCCTGAACCGTTGCGAAGCGGTCAACAGGGAGGTCAAACGTGAGGCGCAGACGATGGCAGCAGCGATGCCCACCTCCGTAGCAGCGCACTCGCTCGAGGGTCACGGCGCTACTGAGTCAAGCGACACTGCCGCCGCGCCTTCCTCTACAGCGCAAGGTGCGTGGGCGCAAGTGCATAGATGCACCCAGCTGGCACACGAAGTGTTGGCATCGACGCAAGAGCAGTCTTCTCAGGCGCACCCGGAGCGAAGCGGCGCATCAACGGACACAGAAACGGCAGCAGCCCTTCCAGAGGATGCCGCGTCTCTCTACTGCACGGCTTTTGACAAAGCAGCTGCCGCAGTGTATCACGACCAGTACACTGCTGTGCGAGAGCGCCATGTGGCGCGCAACGCAGAGGCACTGGAGCAGATGCGCGAGTCGTTCAAGGCGGGCCTGCGTGAGCGCGCCATCATCATAGCGGAGGAAGCGCAGGAGCTGGAGCACATCTGCCACTGTGACACTTCCGCCCGGCACGTTAGCTGCTTCCAACTCGAGCGAAGCGAGTCAGACAGACGAGCGGCCCTTCAGCGCGCGCAGAGGAGGGTAACGGCGGACCTTTGCGAGGCACTCTCCGACAGCCTTCATGCTTCCCAATGGGCAGCGGAGGCGAGGGAAAGGGACGAAGAGGCGCACCTCGCCGCTGCACGCGCACGGCTACACCTCTCGATGCCGTTGCCATCACTCTCTCCAGCGGAGCGCCTTTTCTCGCGTGAGGCGGTGTGCCGCACTCGTCTCGTGTGCGACTGCGCTGCTGCGCTAGCCGACGTACTGGTACAGGGTTCTCGCTCTTACCATGAACGGAAGTATCAGGACTGGGCCGCGCTCTGCATCAGGGATGGCGCTCGTCTCGACAGCGCTGCCTCCTCGAATCTACCTCTGGGGCAGATGTGCATCTTGAAGGCGAACGAGTGGGACGGCCGCCGATGCATCTGGCGAGAGGCGCAGGCCGGTGCAAGGACGCTGCTGGTGGACGGGCACGCGCTCTATGGCGCCAGCACCGCGTGGTCCGACTACCTCTTCGGGCACCTGAAGCTGACGAGTGAGGCCTCCTATATGGATGTGCAGCTGCGTGAGTACCTGCTGATGCGCGTCGCAAACGTGAAGGTGAAGGTGAGCGAGCTCATCCAGATGGAGACGATGGCGCGCGGCCGAGTCGAGTACGCCGAAGCCATCACGCGCGACCTCCGCTTCCACCTGCAGCGTCTGCGGCTGGAGTAGCAGGCTGCCCACCCACCCCCAGTTCCCCTGCGCATGAGTGCTCGTACGGTTGCACATCCACATGGCAGCGATGTAATGTGCCCCTTCGGCGGCCCCCTCCCCCTCCTCGCACTTTCTGTCGCACATGCGCCATTATGCTTCTCAGTTGCTTGGTGTCTCTTGTATGGAACACTTTGGATGGTGTGTTGTCTTGCTCTTGCATCGGCTCGCACGATCCCCCCTCCACCCTCCCTCTGTCTGAAGATTGGAAGGACACGCGCGCGCACACATGTATGTGCATGTGCCGTGAAGATGGGGAGGAGGTGGTGGGAGAGGAAGGGCGCCGCACATGTACAGTTCACGGGATAGGACGTATCTCGCCGCAATACGCACGCACATACACACACAGACCACACCAACGAGGATACGAGCGGGGGCACGGCAACGAAACGCTAATGAATGGGGGAACGAGAGGGGGAAAAGGCGGAGAAAGACCGTAGAGGGGGAAGGGGCAGGGCATCAACGCGATGTAGTCAGGGAGATCCTTGGGCCCCACGTCTGCCTCACCGTCTTGGTGCTTGCTTCTATCCTCGCCTCACCCATCGTATACGGGTATATCTCCCTCTCTCCGCTCTCTCCCTTCGTGTCGACCTCTGCGCCTCTCGCATCCGCCACACACCCTCTGATCATAGACACACAACAGCTCCCTACCCTTCTTCCTCCATCCTGCTCTACAGAGCCGGTCATTGCAGCGCACGCGCACGCGGAACAGCGTCCACACTGCGTGCCCGCCCGTGCCTCTTTATTTTGCGCTGAAGAATGCGGGAGCGCGCGCACGCAGCCGCAGAGCACACGCGCACACAACTGCCGGTCAAGAAACCCATCCAGCACACAGCTAGTGTGTAAAGCATACACGCGCGCGCGCACGACTCTCATCCCTCTCCCCTCTTCCTTATCCGCTTTACATAGACATACACTTGAGAGCTTCGCTGGCGCACTCCGGCAACTCCTCTAGGCGGTTTGTCGAGGCTCTTTTCCGTTTCCTTCCGCACGTCTATTCTTTGGTTGCTCGTCTCCATCCCTTTCGCTCACTCGCCCAATCGTCTGTGCCTCTTTCCCGCTCTGGCACTCGCGCACCGATGAGCTTCACAGAAGAGTTTGATGGCGCCATCGGCATCGATCTCGGCACGACGTACTCGTGCGCCGCCGTCTTCGTGCGCGGGCAGGTGGAGGTGATCCCGAACGACATGGGCAACCGCACCACACCATCGTGCGTGGCCTTCTACAACGATGACGTGCTCGTCGGCGACGCTGCCAAGACGCTGCTCGGTCGCGGCGTCTCTGGCGTTGTGTTCGATGCGAAGCGCATGATTGGCCACCGCTTCAGCGACAAGAGTATTCAAGAGGACCGCGCCCGCTGGCCGTTCCCAATCTCAGAGGGTGTAAAGGACAGTATTCGGATCAACGTGACGCACAAGGGCGAGGAGCTGCAGCTGGCACCGGAGCAGATCTCTGCCAAGGTGCTAGTCTACTTGAAGGAGTGCGCCGAGCGGTACCTGGGCAAGCAGGTGAAGAAGGCCGTGGTGACGGTGCCGGCGTACTTCAACGATGCGCAGCGCGAGCGTACCAAGGCGGCGGCAACGATTGCTGGCCTGGAGGTGCTGCGCATCATCAACGAGCCGACGGCGGCGGCGCTGTGCTACGGCCTCGGCGTCGGCAGTGGCACAGGGCAACAGCAGGGCGAGGACCAGCCGCGCAATGTCGTCGTCTTCGACTTCGGCGGCGGCACGTTTGACGTGTCCGTCATCGTCATCGACAGCGGGAGCTTCGCGGTGCAGGCGACCGCCGGCGACACCCACCTGGGCGGGCAGGACATTGACTCGAACCTTCTCAAGTATGTGCTGGACGATTTGCAGTCGCGATACAACCTCAGCATCGCTGAGCAGCCGCGTCTGCTCGCGAAGGCCCGCACAGCGTGCGAACGGGTGAAGCGGGTTCTGTCGCAGTCAACCGCCGAGGAACTCGCCCTGGATGGCGTGCTGCCGAGCGGCGAGGAGTATACGCTGTCTGTCTCCCGCGCAAAGCTGGAGGAGCTGAACGCGTCTGTATTTGCGCAGTGCATGAAGGTGGTGAAGCGCGCCCTGCAGGATGCAGCGATGAAGGTGGAAGACGTTCATGAGGTCGTGCTCGTCGGCGGCAGCTCGCGCATCCCGAAGCTGCACGACATGCTTCGCGCCTTTTTCAACAAAGAGAGACTGTGCAACTCGGTGCACCCGGACGAGGCGGTGGCCATCGGCGCCGCGGTGCAGGCCAGCATCCTCGCCAACTCGGCTGAGCAACAGTCCGAGAAGACGGCCAACGTCGTGCTCATGGATGTGGTGCCGCTGAGCATCGGCGTAGAGATCGACGATGGCAAGTTCGACGTCATCGTCCCCCGCAATACGACCATCCCGTACAAGGCGACGAAGGAGTACAGCACCGTCGAGGATTACCAGCAAGACGTTGACGTGTGCGTGTACGAGGGAGAGCGGCCGCTGACAAAGCACAACCACAAGCTGGGCGAGTTCACACTCGAGGGCATCACCCGTGCCAAGAAGGGCAAGCCCACCATCACGGTGACTTTCTCCATCGACGCGAACGGCCTTCTCACCATCACCGGCACGGAGGAGTTGGCCAACAAGAGACACACGCTCGTCGTGCAGAACGCCGACCGGCTCTCCGAGGCGCAGGTGAAGGAGATGATCGATATGTCGAAAAAGTTTGCCAAGAGCGATGCTGTGGACGACGCCAGAGAAGCAGCGCGACGGACGGTGCAGGGCGCACTCGAGGCTCTCTCCGCTGCCATCGCCGCGATGACGCAGCCGCCGCCGTCACAGCTGCAGAAGCGGCTTGACGCCTTTACTTCGCATACGCGTGACTGGCTCGAGCGGCAGCTGCCCTCCTACTCGACCGTCACCGAGGTGGAGGAAAAAGCAAAGAAGATCGCAAAACTTGCCAGGAAAGCGATGAAGAAGGTGGCGAAGAAAGCGCGCGGCGGTGAGCCAGCCTCGAAGCGCCACCGCGACGAGGGAAACGGCGGCAACGAGTCCTCCAGCGACAGCGACGTAGAAAACGAGGCGGACAAGTGAGGAGGTGTTAGAGTCGCCGTGGCCGTGGCCGGCGCTTCGTATCTTTTTGCCGCTTCGCCTCAAACACACACACACACACACACACCTTGTTACTCGCCCGCTTCGGTCTTCTTTGTGTTGTCTCGCTCTCTCGTGCGCGCGTGTAGCATCTTCCTATGCCTGTCCCTCTCTCACGCACACGCGCACGCGCAAGTGAACAAGGATGACATACGGCATGTGTCGTCGTCGTAGTCTCTCTTTCTATGCCCTTCTCACCGAGTCTTGTCATGTGGAGGTGAAACCGCACAGGTGTGTGGAAGTGTGCACGCGTTGAACCGCTGCCACGGAAAGACCATCCCCAGCTCCTGTGCCGCCCCTTCTCTCTCTTCGACGTCTCTGCTCACAAGCGTAGAAGCGCAGCACTCCCTTCTCCTCCATCCTCCCCCATGCCTCGTTCCTCCCCCCTCCTCACCACAAACTATGTTGATGCGCCCGCTCATATGAGCATGCACCAACACCCGCACACGCATACACGTTGGCTGCGACTCTCTCCATCTCTCCTCGCAGTGTCTCCTCCATTTTTCCTTTCCGTTCGGCCCCACTCCTATTCCGAACTCAGCCGCCTCCCTCTCTCGTGTCGTGCCTCAGCGTGCATGTGCGCGCGCGTATATGTGCGACAGTGCGTAGTAACTTGATCTGGCTCACTGCGTACTCTCTGAGTGTGCGCGTGCGTCTCTCCTCACACCCTCTTTCTTCTTCCTTGGTGGCCGAGCACACCCAGGCCGAATTGACGACGATGCCGCCGCCACCGAGAGACCGTTACCACTCAGTCCGCAGGCTGCCAAGCCGTCCAGGGCAACACCAGCAGCAGCAGCAGTATGCGAAGAAGGATGTGCCGCGGCATGCTGGCAAGAAGATGAGCGCCGCGGCAGGACCGTCCGCCACCGGCCCCTCTGCCTCGGCAGTCACCGAAGCGTCCACTGCACGCGAAGTGGCGCTACGCGAGGCCCTCGCGAAAGCCCTCAGCCACGGCGGCGTTGAGGGCGGCGCCGCATCGACCTCAGAAAACAGCGTGGACACTTACGGGAACGGCTCCCCGACGGACCGCCTTCAGTTTGGTTACAGTCCCTCCGTCGCGGCAGAGGCCGTCGCCTTTCACACGCGTTTCACGAAGGATGCGTGGGTGACCGCACGCAAGCGCAACGGCCGCCTCGTTTTTGTAAAGAAGCAGAAGCTCGGAGTCACCAACTGCGAGCCCATCACCTCCATCCTGAAGCTGCAGAGTCACTGGAAGCAGATGAACGCCTTCCAGAGCGACGTACAAGGTGGTGCCGTTAGAAAACTGAAGGCGGAGGACCTCGACATGCTCGTCGACATGCTAGCCTCTAAGCAGCGCATCGGTGACGACGAGGACGAGGCGTAGCAGTGATGCTGTGTCGGTGCGTGCACGGACATGGAGGCATAGTAAGAAGGAAACGGCGCCGTGTGTAAACATGTATCCTCGTGAGTGTGTGGTTGTCTGGGCAGGAGAACGGAAGACAGACGATGAGGGAGGCGTGGCTGCGAAGTATTGTGCCACGTGGCACACTACCCGTGGCATTCCACCCGCCGTCTCTCCCTTTGCGAGTGTTCTTGTTCTCCCCTTCTCGTACCTCTAATGATCGCGTAAAGTATCCGCACGAAGCAACGATGACGAGAAGCGGGTGCTGCCACGGCACGCCTCCTCAAGCAGACTCGTCCTTTCCACCCCATTCCTCCCCATGTCGTCCTCTGTCTCTCTCACACACACGCATGGATCAGAGGGAAACACATGCTAGCAGCGGTGCTGACAAGCTGAGCCGCGGTGTTGTCCTCCCTCGAGTTCTTCTTGGTCTCTCGGCTTGTGATGCCAGCAGGAGATGGCGAGAGGGTCTCTGAAAGGCGTCTCCTCCTCCTCCTCGCGCCACTCAGCGCCGCTCTCCCTCTCCTTCTCTTTCTCCTTCGCCTTCTCCCTTGCATTGCCCGCTGCTCTCGTGCGACGCAATGGTGCATCTAAACGCATGTGCATAAACTTGCACGCAAGCCAACTTACGTGGCGAAGACGTTCAGGCGCGCGTGTGTCTGTATACATTTCTGTAGCCCCGTTGGAGAAGAGGTTCCACACAATGATGTCCCCATCTTCCGCCCCGGCGTCTTCATCACAATCCTCCTCCTCTGCATCGACGATGTCCGACGCGCCCGACGCTGCAGTCACCAGGCCACGGCTGCGCATCGACTTTCCTCCCGTCAAGGACAATGAGGAACTCGTCGATAAGCAACGCGCCGCCGTTGGTCAGGACGAAATTCGTGACGACATGGAGAAAGACATCCCACCAGTGATCCGTAGTGTGTTGGAGCTGTCGCATCTGACCATGAGCGGTCACAGCCAGTGGCTGCGTGCTGCACCTGGCTACCAGGGTGGTCTCTTCCACAAGGGCAAGCCCTTCTGCTTTGCCAGTGGATACCGAGACACTAGCCGTCCACTCGATGCCGAAGATAAGGGTAACCACATGAAACTCAAGGACCCGCTCGTGTACGGCACCTTATCGCTGCCAGTAACGGCTGCCTACATATGCGAGCTGCACGGTAAGGGCATCTTCAACCTGGAAGCGCCTCTGATCCACTACCTACCAGAGCTCCAGGGTAAGCTCAGCGAGGACGTCACCGCCCGCAGCGTGCTCTCCTTCACCCATGGCATCGACGACGCACATCTGCTCAAGGATACGGGAGCACGCTGGCATCGGCCGTGCTTCTCTCCGTCGCTGTGCGCCGAAACGCACGCTCGCGTGTACGAGCCAGTGAATCACTTTCTTGCCGGTGGCACGACGCCCGCAACGGCGCTGACGGGGCAGCAGCAGCGAGCGAACCTCGTCCAGTACGCCCGTTCCTCACCTCGCATCACTCGCAACTTTACGCGATCGCTTCACCGAGCCTACATCAGCCACACCTCCGTGGCCCTGCTGCTGGCTGCGGTGGAGACGCAGCTGAAGGGCCGCAGTTTCGAGAGCGACATCCGCACCGTCTTCTTTGAGCCCGCGCAGAGCCATGGGGCCGGCTATGGCGCACCAACGTTGTGGAAGGACCCGAACGAGCTCTTCTACCAACCCACAGGTCAGGCTCTGCAACACGAGACCTTCAAGCGGCCGGTGACCATCGGCGACCCGCGCAACTGTGGCCCTGCGGTGTGGAACGGCTCGCTGAACCTCTACGCCCCTGTCGAGGACTACGGCAAGCTTCTGCTGCTCTCGCTCGACACCATAATGGACGCCCGTGAGCTGCTCGGCAAGCCGTCTAACGCTAGCGGGCGCCCCTACTACGACTTTGGGGTGCAGTACGTGCCATCCAAAGACCATCTGCAGCTGACGAAGTCAGTCTTGTACGGCATCGATGCCCTCCCTGCCGTCGCGTCCTTCCGCTACAGCTGCGAGCACGACCTCGGCTGCTTCGGCGTCGCCTCCTGCGGCAGCCGCGGCGCTCGTTTCTTTGTGAACAACCTCTCCCGCATCATTCAGCACCTGTTCGTGAAGCACGTGCTGGCCAAAGGGCTCGACCCTGAGAAACCCGTCAACCTCGACGACCCCGCGCAGAAAGGCAAGGAGACCGAGGAGACGCTCCAGCGGATGATGAAGCGGCAGAAATTTACGAGCTACTTCACGAAGTACGAGGCGCACAGGCGGTACTGAGGAGAGCGGGGACGAGGTGAGGCATTGGGGCAAGCTGGAGAGTGCCCGTTGGAGGTGTGCATGTCTGTGTGTGTGTCTGTGCCTGTGTGTGTGTGTGTGTCTTCGATCTTCTGTTAGCTACAGCGCCAACACAGATAGTCGACATGGCAACCCACGAAGTGGCATACATGCCACCCAGCACAGCGAGGGGGAAAGGGGACAGTGGAGAGGGTTTGACGGTGGGCTGGGGGAAAGAGGTACAGCGTCACTCAACTCAGCCTCGCTCCTCACTCTCACTCGGTGCTGCGGACACGTGCGCAGTGCACCGGGATGCGTGTCATGCGCAGCGGTGTAAGAGCAAAATGAGGGTAGAACTACGGAAGGTTCGACGAGAGGGAAAGTGCGGCCTTGCTGCGTCCTTCCTGCCTACCCCTCACCCTGGCAACCTCTGTCTTCCCTGGTGCAGCGCAGACCCCCGCTCCGATGAGGGAACCGCGCACCGACCCTCTGCCGGCGTCCTACTCGTTCGCTCTTCAGTTGATCTCATCCCCCTCGGTCCTTCTCCATTCCACATAGCAACTCTCCGCTGTCATTGCCTCACAGACCTCGCCTTCCTTCAGGAAGCTCGTTGTTCATTCCGGGTGGCAATCAAGGTCCTGCGCCAGCCACAGCTCTTGGAAAGGAGGGATATACCCCCCCCCGCCTCCCCAACTCTCCCCCAACAACAATGCGCTCGTGCACGCAGGCAGAAAAGCGGATAGCGAAGCTAGTAGAGCCGGAGGTGAGCTCAACATCTTGGGGCAGCAGAGCAAGTCGAGCCACCACATGCCTCGCACGGGCGAGTCTGCGGTCGCGAGGAACGCTCTGCAGGCAATCGCGTCGCCGCTGCAAGAGCTAGAGGCGAAGTACGAAGCGGTGCTGGCGGAGAACGAGGACCTCAGCCACCAGCTCAGGCTGGAGCAGCTGCAGCGTCAGCGATATGAAAAGGCGTACCGTCGGGTGCAGGAAAATGTGCAGAGCAACCGGCAAAGCCTTCAGCAAATGTTTGCCCTGGCAGAGTCGTGTCCCGCGGGAGTTGGTCGGCACCAAGTCACGGGAGATGCCACTGTCATAACGACTTCAGCAGTCGGAAGCGATGATCAGCTCCCCAGAGCTGCCGGCAATCCCACAACTTTCGGCACCGATGAGAACGAGCGCGTGAGAAGACTGGAGCAGGAGTGCGCGTACCTGCAGGCAAAGGTGGATAGCCTACGCATTGCCTTTAGGCAGTATGAGCGCGGAGGTGGAGAGGGCGCCGGCGACGGTTCGCCGCATGATACTTCGCCTTTCCGTCCTCGAGAGCATGCGCAGCGCCACTGCGCTGACAACACCACGGGTTCTAAGGCACTAGAGGCGGAGCAAACGGGTCGCGCCCTCGCCGAAGAGCAGCTTATTCGCTGCCACGCCACTTAGCGCTGTCTTCGCGATGACGCTGCCCAGAAAGAGGTCTTCTTCCACGCCCAGCTTGCCGCCCTGCAGGCGCAGAACGCAGCGCTGCTCGAGGACTTGGACGCGCGGGTGACGGCGGGGCAACGGCTGAGCATGTCAGCGGCATTTTCTCGTCGTTTTGTAGCCTCTTCTCCAGGGAC
Organism: Leishmania donovani; assembly: GCF_000227135.1. Classification (NCBI taxonomy): domain Eukaryota; phylum Euglenozoa; class Kinetoplastea; order Trypanosomatida; family Trypanosomatidae; genus Leishmania; species Leishmania donovani. The sequence continues at coordinate 1,094,761 of NC_018255.1, read as the reverse complement.
CCCGCTAGCGCCCGCAGCGACTTCTAACAGCTCACCAACGAACGCGAAGGCGATGCGGACGCCCCCAAATCACCAGATGACTACCCCTTCTGTGGACTTCGTCGCCGATCGCGTGGACGCGTCAGTGCCCCGTCAGCTAGAACGCCGGACGAAACGCCAGGAAGGTCTAGCGCGTGCCAAAGATCGCACAATCGTGCAGCCGGAGGGGCGAGCACGGGAGCTGGGGGACGCGCCAGCAGTCGCCGCGGCTGCATCTGAGAACACCTCGTCGCAAGCAGCAACCGTCACGGTTTACCTCGACGATCTCGAGCAGCTGCGCCGCGACGCACATGCGCTGAAAGTGTTGGTGCAGCACCACAGAGCTGCACAGGCGGCACATGGCTTATTCACTCCATTCATCCCACCGACCCCCACCACCACCACTGCGGCAGCGCCGTCGGCTGTCTCCGACATCAGCACAACTCTTCGCTTCGTGCGCGAAGCCCTGTCCTACGTGCTAAGCCACCCTTCATGCGCTGCAGTCCCTTCATCGACCATGAGGGTGCTGCAGCCGACAACCGTAGCTGAGGGCTATCGCAGCAGCGGCATCCTTTCGGACGCGGCCAAAGAGCTCGCTGACCTCATGCGGCGGTACGCGGCCTCTACGTGCCATGACGGTCGCGTATGACCGACCGAATGAGAGAAAATACAGGGTCAGTGATTAAGGGGAACGGCGCCCTCTAATTGCATCCCGACCTCACCACCCGGCCCCTCAGCACACAGCTAGAGAAAGCAATGTACACGGGCACACACAAATGAGCCCATGCATGAGATGGTCTCCTCAGTATTCGACATCCACTGCACTACACCCCGCCCCCGCCCTCCGAACGAACACCATCAACTCACCGGCATGCAGCGAATCCTCATGATAAGTGTGTCGCTCTCCCTCGTCGATGGCGGTGAATACCTTAGCAGAAAC
>NC_018255.1:1081810-1086963 GCF_000227135.1 Leishmania donovani | reverse complement strand
GGTCGACTAAATCGCCCGAGTGCGCCGGAGTGCTGTGAAACTTCTGCTCATGTTCGCGACGCTTTTTTTTTGCTTCGCGAATGCGTGTAGATGGTTTGTAGGGCGCCGCTGCTATTCCCCGGGAATGCACACCACCACCTGATAGATTCTGTGTGTGTGCTCTCTGTAGCTCTGCTGCGCTTTTTCGAGTGCCGTCGCTCCGCGTGTCGTTTGTGTCTATTCTGAATTTGTTCTGCGTTTTTTTTCCGTTTTATTTCGGAAGACTTCCGCGTGCTAAATCCCCCCTTTCCCCCGTAACCCCCCTCCCCCTTTTTTCTCTGCGTCTGTTTCGCCTTATTTTATATATATATATATATTATGGTACCGCCACCGCTCACGCTCTCGCATTCACAGAGAGCCGTCCCTATCCACTCTTTCTCCCTCTTGTCCCTCGCGCTGTCCATCGTACTAGCCACCCCCTCCCGCCCCTACTTTTCCGCTGTCGGTCTTTCTAGTCCACACTCAAATACCACAGCCACTGTGCCTGCGGCGCTGTGGGTGTGCGTTGGTGTGCACATGGCGGGCTTGTGGACTCTCTGTTTGTCGATCTCGTTCCCCTTCCACCAGTCGCAGTTTACGCGCGAAGCCCTGCTGGCTGGTGCGCGAGGGAGGAGAGGCCCACCAGCCAGCGTGTGTGCCACACTCTCTGGCAGGGTTGCTTGCCGGCTTTGTAGCTGAGGACGTGGACAGATCACGCCGTTGGGGGCGTAGAGAGAGGGAGCGTGCAGTGGGTGAAAGCTCGGCAGGCGGGCGACGGCAGCGAGGATGCTCACTGCACGTCTGCATCGAGGTGCGTGTGGATGCACGCAAGCCGCCTCAGCAATCTACGCGTCTGTGTGTGTGCGAGATGGCGAATTAAAGAAGAGAAGAAGAGAGACGACGGAAGTGCGCGCGCAAACCAGGAAAGCCAACGGGCTTCCACACCCACAAACCCCCCGTCGCTTTTGATTTCTCGTTGTCAGGCACTCACATCAGCTCTCTCCCTGTCTCTCCTTTATGGAGCATGACGATACGGTAACATGCAGTGCGAGCACTGGAAAAGTTGTACGGAAACGACAAACAAAATTGCCTCTGTTGCAGCGCGGAGGGAGGCCGGCGCCGGTTCACCTTGTCCCGCTTCTCTCTCCTCGTCTCCTGAGGTGCTGGCGTGGGCACTGGTAGTGCGTACGCACAAGCACGCGGTCTACGACGCCACTGAGCATGGCGCGCTTACCGTCGTCTGTGTCTGTTTGTGTCTGTGCGATCGGCGTGTGTGGCGCTTAAAGTAAACCGAGAGGAAGAGCCACGCACGCGCACACGCACATGTACATACACAGGCGCGATTCGCCCACACCCAGTGGGCTCTCTCTCCTTGTGTATATGCGCGCATGTATATGTGTGTGTTTGCTGCCACATAACGTGGTGTTCGCCAGTCGCTGTGCCGCTGCCCCTCCCCAGCCCGCATCCCCCTCATTCCTCGCCGCCTCTTCATGCTGTACTGTCTACCCGAGCCGCCATTGTGGTTGCGCATCCACAACTCGTTGCCGCGCGCGTGCCTGCGCTCGCTGCACTGGAGAACAGCACCCAAAAGGGTGAGTCGCTGCAGGACACCTCGCGCGTTTCATCAAGCACCTTCACCCGTCAGCGTATATACACGTACACGCGCGCCGTGCTAGACGTCAGTCGGTCAGATCTATCACCACCGCAACCACTGGCACTACCATAGAAAAGAAGGGGTCTGAACACGCGATACACGCATCGTATTGCGAGCGTGGTTTAGAATCGCCATCCATTAGCCACAGTAATACCTCCGAGAGAGCTGGGCGTTCTTCCCGGCCCTCGCCCTCTTTGCGGCGGCGGCGGCGGTTCACGTGCCTCAGCGTCTCACGCAGACGGCGTGGAGGAGAGTCTTCTTTATCTTCTTGACGTGCTTTTCATCCTCCTCTCTCCTGCTCCTCAAGAGGGCGCTGTGTGTGTGATCTTGCGCGTGGGTTTTTGAGTAAGTGTGCTTGCAGCATGTCCTCGCCGCGCGACACTGTCTCGCCGGTGCAGGCCATCGGCGAGTCGAGGGCAGGACACTCTCCGTTTACCGAGCAGCTCCCCACGGCCTCCCCGCGAAGTAGCCACACGGCCGCCGTGCTTGAAACGGCAAGCGCCAGCAGCCCATCACTGTCGTCGTCGGTATCGCGGTCGAACGAGTTTGCGCTTCCTCGTCGAGACATGACGGTGGGCGGCTCTAATGGGCCGCGAGTCATTCCGTTCTACGCCGCCGCGGCACCGATCAACAAGGAATCGAGCGGCGGCAACGCAGGTAGCCAGCAGCGCCCGTCTTCAGCCGCCGTATGGACGCGAGCAAATACTGCTCCCGGTTCATCCTCGCGGACAGTCTCCATCCCGAGTCTGAGCGACACCACCTCGGGCGCTGCTATCCTCCGTCCCATACTGGCGGATCACGAGTTGCCTGGAAAGCTGTTCGGCGCATCCGGTGCGCTGCGGCAGAGCGGCAGTCGAGAACGAAGTCTGGCGGACTACCGTAGAGGGTCGCTTCCCAGCATTGGCGCTCCCACCGCCACGACCGCCACCCGCTGCGACCCGTCAGGGGGTTCAGAGCACCCAGGCGACTTCAGTTCCGTTGATGGGCTCACCAGCTTCAAGGCCACGCGAGGCGGCGGCCAACCAATCGAGGACAGTCTCTTCTACGCCGACGTGCTGTTCATGTGGATGGGCGTGAATCACACACAGTACTTCACCTACGACCCCAGCGCCGACGTGTATCGGCTAGCACCGGACACGGGTGGCGCCATGCAGCAGCAGGCCGCCGAGGTGTTTCAAGAGTGCGGGGTGCTGGCGCGACACATTGACGTGGCACTCCGCCAACCGAGCGCCACCGGCGACTCGTTTCTTCAGCAGAGTCTGCGCAGTGCGTTGCGCCGGCAGCTGACCCAGTACCACTATCTCGTGTCTATGCTGCGCGAACGACGCAGCCCACCGCTGCACATAGGCGACCTTGTTGTCGCCTACAAACGTGTGCATCCCAAGTTGTGGGTGATGGACTGCGTTCTCCGCGAGACGCAGCATGTCAAGGGTGGGGAGTTGGCCTCCAGGATGCAGCAGCTCGTCCAGCACGGCTCGCATCGCCTTGCCTCTCTCCTGCATGATATCTATATCGAGACGGTGAGTCCGCTGCTGCACATGACGGTAGAGAGCATCACGAAGGGGGACGTGTGCGACCCGATGCGCGAGTTCTACATTGTCCCCATGGACAGCATCGATGACGCGGCGGAGAACTTCTGGGTCGCCAAGTACGTTCTCAACACGGAGATGCTGCCGAGAACTGTCCCAGAGAGCGTCGCGCAGGACATCCTGCTCGTGACCAAGAACATCCGCTTCATCTGCCGGTGCTGCCGCGCCAAGCAGTGGAGGATGGACCCGTCACTTGTTGCCGAGGCGGAGCGAGCGACATTTGACACGCTGCCGGCCGTTGTGCACCGTGCGCTCGTCTTCACCAACACGGCGGTGCTTCGGCTCATAAGGGAGGAGTTTCAGCTGCACGAGGTGCTGCGACTGGTAAACGCCTTCCTCTTGGTCGGCTACGGCGACTTTTACGAGCTACTCATCACGAAACTGGAGCCGGTCCTATCGAAGATGAGCAGCGCTGTCCCGGTGTCGGTGGTGCGAGACCAGGTGCTAAGTGCGCTGGCGGAGATCGCCCCGTACGCGAGGCACCTCGACACGGACCGCTTCGCCCTGCTTCACTGCGAGCTGGTGAAGGATGAGGCAAAGCTGGGCTGGGACACGTTCGTCATGACAATGCCGGTGCCCTCGCCTCTCAACAACGTCTTCGATCACGGTGCCATGAAAGTCTACCGCCGACTCTTTCGGCTGATGTTTCGCGTCAAGGTGGCGGAAGTAGCTCTGAAGAAGGCGTGGCGGCAGAACGTGGTGCTGGACCGTCTGATCAGCAGCGTGCAGCGCACTATGCAGGAGAGGTCGGCGTGGCGCGAAGTAGCTGCTGATGCGCACCTCCTCGGACTTCAGCTCAACCACTTCGTCAACAACCTGTGGTCCTACCTGGTGGCGGAAGTGTGCACCGTGGCACAAGACCTGCTCCTCAAGGCGGTGGAGCAGTGCGCCTCCATGGACGACATCCGCACAGCGCACAACACGTATTTGGCCTACCTTACGCAGCGTTCGCTGTTGCACACAGACTGCGCGACGATCCGCATGAACGTGGAGAACATCCTCACAATTGTGCGGGAGTACTGCGGCTCGCAGGCGTTGCTCGCGTCCCTTTTACAGCGCGGCTCAGGCGACCTGTCCACGGTCAAGCGACAGTATCAAGGCCTCACCGACGACTTCCACCGTGAAATGTCCTCGCTGCTGACGACGCTTGAGGAGCAGCACGTCAACTTCGACTTCCTCAACTTCTTGCTGCTCAGGCTCAACTTCAACCGCTTCTACCACGACACCTCGGACACGGCGTACAACACAGAGTTTTAGCGCCGGCAGCAGACGGCTGATGCTGGGAGTGGTGTCGGTGATAAAAGGAGAGACGCCACTTTTCTGCGCCTCTACTCCCCCTCCCTCCATGTAGCGCAACCAGCCCAGGCATCCACGCATACGTAAACGGGTACATGGGTTTTCCAGACGCGCCACAAGGAAGTTGTCCTTCTTGCCCTGATTTCGTGGGAGCTAGCATACCAACCGACGGCGCACCTTTCTGGATCCTTCTACTTCATGCTAACATCACTACCGTCTCTCTACGTGCACGCATCCGCATCTGTGCGTGTCAGTCTCTTCCAATGTGTTCCACCCAAGGTCGCTGCGTCGCTGCCGTGAGCGGCTTGCCCACCGCGCCCCTCAATGGGAGCGGGGCCTGTTTGGTGAGAATGCGAAGGCGTGCATAGAGAAACGAGCGGATTCGAGTGAGGTGACTAGACCACGCAGCACGCCCGTAAACACACGAACTCTCCGTTGCCGTTTGTGATCTCTCCACCTGTCCTCGCCGTCGTGCTCGCTTTCCGCTCTTGCCCACCCCGCGCGAATCACATGCACACACACACACATGCGCACACCCTCCCTGCGTTCCTTCTCTCACTACCTTCGCGTTCTCTTCGTCCTGTTGTGCCCCCACC
>NC_018255.1:1076860-1079887 GCF_000227135.1 Leishmania donovani | reverse complement strand
CGTTGGCTGTATTGACCTTGGGCGGGTGTCTCGTCGGCCGTGTGTTCGCCTCTCCCGCCCACTCACCTCTCTCCTCGCATCTCTCCCTTCGCGCTACGAGTTCCTCAACTACTTGACGCGCCCTCCGATATTCAGCACCTTATGTTTTGGGATTTGAAGGTGGAGACGTGGTTGCGCGGGTTCACGCTGCGCTCCAGTGCATATCTCCCTGGCCGCTTAAGCTGTTTCTCGAAGCCGAACCCCTCTCATCTACCTCTCACGTGCCCCACAGTAGCCCCTCCACCCATTGCATTCCGTGGGAGTGGGGAAGCGACGTTGCGGAATGGGAGGTGGTCTAGAGGCGTCACGTGCGCGTCTGCATGTCTGCGCGGATGTCTATGCGAAGAAGGAGCTGTCTTTCCTTTGTTTTCTGTTTGCACGGATGAGGTGAGCCACGCGCGCAGACGCACTCCGATACACGCGTCTGCGTGTTTGTGTGTGCGTGTCTGTCCGCCTGCCATCCCTGTTGCAGCGCTTGTTTTCTTGTTTTTTATGTTTTCCGTTACCTTAAGTGAGCAAAAAGGCCCCCGAAACCGTGACGGAGTGGAGACGCATGTACACAGGTAGGTGAACGCGATGACGGTGGTCATGAGTAGGGCGCTGCTACGCATGTCTGCGGCTTGAGCAGAGGCGCGCGGCGCGCAGGCGGCGTAGGCACACTACCTGCGCCTTTCTATATGTGCTATCGTGCGCCTCTATGTGCCAGGAAGGACGGGAGGCAGGCGAGAGACAGAGGCTCTTTCCTGCGCCTCCTTCCCTCCCCCTATCACGACACCCGCCCCCTCCTCCGGTTCAGGCAGGAGTAATGCACGACTTATTTCGCACAGCGCTGTTGCTCTCTTTCCTGAGGCACACACGTCGCTGTGGTAGCCTGCCTCTCGTCGCCACACGGCGCAGCACTCTGTGAGGTGCCGTTGCCTGCCGACCTCCACATCGGCAACGTCGTCTCCCACATCTCTGAACTCTCTCCCGCTTTGGATTTTGCTCTGGCCATCGTAGGCTCGAGATGCTGCCGTGTCGGCGGTACTCCTTAGCGTAGGCGCGGGCGCCCACCGTCTTTGCCCCTCCCCCACACCCCCTTCGTCAGTCGTTGTGCGGAAGGATGGGGAGGGGTGCTGCTGTGTGCGCCGAGCGCCGCCTCCTCGTCGGTGCAGCGGGCCCCGCGCACGTTCATCGGGTGAGCAAATGCTTCATGTCTTGCGCAGAGAACGTCGCTCGCACAAGAATCTTTACCATATTCAGCGGCGACGCCGCTGACAGGTAGATCGATGGATAGGGGCGGGCGTAGTGTGCCTGACCGGCCACGGAGCACAGCTGTCCTTGCCTTCTTGCGAGTTGATGCAAGCCTCTCAGGACTCCGCACGTGCTGCGCGCTTCCCTCCTCCGCGCTCTTCTCGTCAATCTCTGCGCACCCCTCAGTCCATCACTTGCACGTTGTATGTGGTCGAGCTTCACACACACGCGGATGCCCTAGATGTCGAGAGAGAGGGGAGGAAACGGATCCGCGGTGTTGCTCAGCCGTCTGCTTCGCATGCTCCGCGCAGTGCCCGTCGTATCGGCTACTTTCTAGCGATGCTCACTTATGGTGGCGGAACTCGCGCGCGCCCGGAAAGACACTACCCGATGGGCCTTCTCCTCCCCCCCCCCCAGCCTTTGCCGTATTCGCCACCTGGCGACAGAACGCTGACTTTCCGGTGAGAGTCAAAGTGGGAGTTGGCAGCCAGCTAAGGCAGGTCGCATGCATGTCCGCGAGCGAGGCGACCCGTTCAACGGGCAAACGAATGCCCCTCACGTACCCGTTCCAAGGCAGACGTGGCTGGACCGAGCCCTTCCGTTTCGTCCATGGCGCTTCTTTGGAAGCACTACGTTGATGAACGCAACAGCGGGTGACACTCTCCCGTGCCGTCGAGGAATGGAGCGCAGAATACCCCCCGGGGGGGGGGGCGAAGCGCTTACTGCGGAGTCGAAGAACTGCACCGAAACACGCTCGGGTTCGCACGACATCTCAGCCGGGAACGGGAGGCTCGATGGCGGTGGACAAGACTTGACGAAAGGAAGGGAGAGACCGGCAGACACGATCGTCCCCTTCCTTCTCTCAAACTAGCGTGAGCCAAGATGCGAAGTAAGAGCGGCCCATGTGGAGCAGTGCACGTAAGTTGATGCAGTGCAGCGGAGAGAGCACTTGTGATCTATTCAGTTCCGTAAAGCGCGCCTCCTCGACGCGCACAAATCACGCCAGGTCGGACCAACGAGGTGTGCATGTAGGTCTGGCGCCGGGTCGAGCGAACGTGCTTTAGCTATCCCGCCGTAGCCCCTCCCACCCCCCCCACCCTCCCACTTTTACTGTCTCTGCATTCCGCCGCCACCACTGCCGTCTCTCAATCGCCCCAGCCGCGGTGCCGATGAGAGGAGGGAGGAGAACGACACTCCTGTATGTGTTCCCTATTCCTCTATGCGCACGAGAGGGCAACGCACACGAGGCGCTGCCGCTGTGCAGTAGAACTGCGTCGCTGGGCGCCTACGCACCTGAGCAACTGCTGCTGTCCCGACAACTGAACCAGGAAGACGCAGCAGCAACGGGTGATCGTGCGCTCCCTGCAGAGAACCACCCGTTAACATGTTGGTGTACATGGCGTGCCCTCAGTCTTGAATCGCGCGGTTTGGTATGCGTCGGCCCATCCCTTATGTTCTCCACGCGCAAGCACACGAACTCTCCGTTGCCGTTTGTGATCTCTCCACCTGTCCCCGCCGTCGTGCTCGCTTTCCGCTCTTGCCCACCCCGCGCGAATCACATGCACACACACACACATGCGCACACCCTCCCTGCGTTCCTTCTCTCACTACCTTCGCGTTCTCTTCGTCCTGTTGTGCCCCCACCCCACCCCACCCCTCCTCCCGCGCGCGCGGCAGATAAGCTTCTTCCCACTCCACTTCGCTTCACCATGAACTACGAGGGTCACCTGAAGGGCCACCGCGGATGGGTCACCT
>NC_018255.1:1073405-1074720 GCF_000227135.1 Leishmania donovani | reverse complement strand
CATGCCCGGCGGTATGCCGGACATGAGCGGCATGAGCGGTGGTGCGGGCCCGGCCGGTGGTGCGTCCTCTGGCCCCAAGGTCGAGGAGGTCGACTAAATCGCCCGAGTGCGCCGGAGGTGCTGCAGAGCGCCTGCTCACCTCGTCCCTGCCGGCTGCTCCAGCCTGCGGGGGTGAGGGCTCTCTCTCTCTCTTGCATCTTCGCTCTCCTGTGCGTGCTGATGTGTACTTGGGCGTGGTGGTGGGTGGTGTGCACCGCCGTTGCGCCGGCGCCGCTGCGGCTGTGGCGCGTGGTACGGGGTTTGTGGCATGGACCATGGCATGAAGACCCAGAAGGCGCCACGCGGAGGAGGCGGCAGCCGCAGCGCGCAGGGGCATTGTGCACCTCCCTCCCCCCTCCCACCCCCCGATTCCTAGCAGATGCGAGCTGCCGGAGTGCGTGTGATGCGCGTGTGAGCGCATCTGCTCGTTTGCGAGCGAGCATGGCGGGCGTGCGGCAGCGGCGGCGTGTTGGCCGGTAGTGGTGGAGAGGCGGCGTGCCGGCAGCTGTGTGTGTGTGTATGTGCGTGCGAAGCAGGTGTGCTCGGCGTGGAATGCCCGCACACACACTGTTGCGCAAGCACTGCCTCTATCGTTGGCCTCTGTGCTGCTGCTCTTCCTCTACACTTCGCATGTGTGACTGGTGCGGTGTGCGTGTCCCTCCCGTGTGTGTGTGTGTGTGTGTGTCGCCTGCTCACCTCGTCCCTGCCGGCTGCTCCAGCCTGCGGGGGTGAGGGCTCTCTCTCTCTCTTGCATCTTCGCTCTCCTGTGCGTGCTGATGTGTACTTGGGCGTGGTGGTGGGTGGTGTGCACCGCCGTTGCGCCGGCGCCGCTGCGGCTGTGGCGCGTGGTACGGGGTTTGTGGCATGGACCATGGCATGAAGACCCAGAAGGCGCCACGCGGAGGAGGCGGCAGCCGCAGCGCGCAGGGGCATTGTGCACCTCCCTCCCCCCTCCCACCCCCCGATTCCTAGCAGATGCGAGCTGCCGGAGTGCGTGTGATGCGCGTGTGAGCGCATCTGCTCGTTTGCGAGCGAGCATGGCGGGCGTGCGGCAGCGGCGGCGTGTTGGCCGGTAGTGGTGGAGAGGCGGCGTGCCGGCAGCTGTGTGTGTGTGTATGTGCGTGCGAAGCAGGTGTGCTCGGCGTGGAATGCCCGCACACACACTGCTGCGCAAGCACTGCCTCTATCGTTGGCCTCTGTGCTGCTGCTCTTCCTCTACACTTCGCATGTGTGACTGGTGCGGTGTGCGTGTCCCTCCCGTGTGTGTGTGTGTGTG
>NC_018255.1:1072167-1073306 GCF_000227135.1 Leishmania donovani | reverse complement strand
GTGTGTGTGTGTGTGTGTGTGTGTGTGTGTATGTGCATCTCCTCGAACTGCACCGCCGCGGCTGAGGGCGCACACACGCAGTCCCATGTGCGCGTTGAGCGAGAGCGCTTGAGGCCGACCCTCTTTCCTCCCCCTACCCGTGTTCCGCGCTCCGTGTCCTACGACACCGACGAGGACCGCGCACACGGCCAGCACTCACCCTGACTGCCCGCCGCGCCTTTCTCTCCCTTGATGGAGTCCCTGTTAACCTTTACCGTCGCGCACGCACATGCCGATGCCGCACCATCAGCGTACGGCATCCCCCTTCGCTTTTGTGCGTGCGCGTGTGCGCTTCTCCTTTGTCTCTTCTCCTCCTTATTTGCGGCAACTGTGCAGAGCGGGGGAGCGTCGCCGCCGGTGAGTCAGAGGGGAGACGGGGAGGGAGACAGCGATGGAAGCACGCCCCTCCCCTCGCTGTCTCCCCCCCCCCCTCCCCATGCCCCCTCTTCGCCTATCATTTCAGTCTTGAGTTTCATCGATAAGAAGGCCCGACTCCGCGAGTGCCGACCTGTGCCCCCTCCCCCTTCCTTAACCCCTCCAACCCTTCGACTCGCGCACCCGCCCCGCCTCACTCATGTGCACTCTTCTCCCCCCTCCCTCCCCTCCCGTCCGTCAACGGATGGGGGAGAGGTGCAACTAGCGCAGAGACCCTACCGTGTCAGCGCGGAGTGTGCCGAAGGGGAGGGGAGGCAGCCGCCGCACTAGCGCTCTCCTTTCGCTCTTCCTCTCTCTCTATGCCATGGTACCTCTTCTCCACCACGTCCTCTCCTCGCTGCGCCCTCCCTCTCCCTCCCTTCTATCCACCAAACCACACGCAGGATCCTAAACACGCACTCGCACTCAAGCTGTCCGAAGAGAACACATACGCGCACAGGCATACGTCTCTCTCGCTCTGCGCTCTATTACGTAACCCTATAACCACCCTCCTCCCCCCACCCCCCATCCCACACGCACATACACACACGACCACTGCCGCAGAGATGACATTCGACGGCGCCATCGGCATCGACCTGGGCACGACGTACTCGTGCGTGGGCGTGTGGCAGAACGAACGCGTGGATATCATCGCGAACGACCAGGGCAACCGCACGACACCGTCG
>NC_018255.1:1021033-1069592 GCF_000227135.1 Leishmania donovani | reverse complement strand
TGCGGAGCTGACGCCGGACGGCGCGAAGCCGTCCGAGTGCATCTCCATTGCCTGGTCCGCCGACGGCAACACTCTGTACTCCGGTCACAAGGACAACCTGATCCGCGTGTGGTCCATCTCCGACGCCGAGTAATGGCCGCGCGCTGCTCGTGCCGGACGGCGTGGTAGGCGAGGGAAAACGAGCGAGAAGTGGAGGGAGCAGCGCCGAGGCCGCAGGGCCGCGCCATCCTCGGGATACACGTTGGCTGTATTGACCTTGGGCGGGTGTCTCGTCGGCCGTGTGTTCGCCTCTCCCGCCCACTCACCTCTCTCCTCACTCCTCTCAGCCGCTCTCGGCCGCGTTCTGATGAGCAGAGGGAGGAACAAGAAGAGCTTGTCGCTGTTGTTTGCGCAGACGCGCACAGACGTGTACGCGCGCGTGCGCACGCACGTGTTGTATGCGTGTGTGCCTCTGATTTCTGTTTTGTGATTCTTTCCTTTTTGTTTGAATGTGAAACGGAGTGAACAAGAGAACGGCGCGCGGCACTGCGTGCGGGGGCGGTGGTGGCTGCGCTTCCTTCGGTTTCCCTGCGTACTTGTCGGCGTGCGTCCATGGAAGCGTGAGTCATGGTCGCATGCAAAACCACCGCTCCCCCTCCTCCCTGTGAAGGTCGTTGGAAGCATGGAAAAGCGCCAGCCCCGTCCTGATCTGCTCCTTTCTGTCTTCTCTCGTAAGGTGAAGAGAGTCGCTAGCTTCGCCTGCTTGAGCTGGCAGGTCCATGCTGCACTGCCACATCTCTGGCACGCCGTTATCATCCGCCGTGACTTTGGGGTTGGCGCGCACCTCACTCCTTACCTTCCATTCTCCTCTACTGTCTGCTCCTTCGTCTTGGTCTGGCGCCGCATCTCGACACCGTCTCGCCGCACTCCCCTGCCTGTGTGTTGGGCGGGATGGCGAACTCACTCGCCGATGGTGCACCACAACTGCCCTATCTGCAGCTGTTGCCACCTCTGCCTCAGTTTGTGTTTGTCACAGTTGCACGATATTGCTTCACTGCACAGTCCATCTCTTTCCTGGGTTATCTGATTGCCGCTTGAGTTAACACCCGCAGACGCCTCTGTGGCTGTCCGTCTTTCTGCGTCCTGGGAAAGTGAAGAAGAGTGTGTTCTCCACGGGGTGGCAGTAGCACCGGCAGCAGGATTTGCAGCCATCGTTGCGAGCAGAGCGCTGCTTGCATTTGTACTCTCCCCCCACTCTCTGCATATATATCCTGGGCGTTGGGCAGTGACTAGCCAGAGCACAGGCTTCTCTCGCGCGTCCGCACAACCGCATCGCTCTTGTGCGTGCTGTTGACTCGCTGGACCACGTCGTGGGACCATCCGCAGCCATCTCCTTCTTTTCCTTGCTTCTCTCTGTTTCCGTCTCGTGTGCGCATCTGTTTACTGCCCTTGCGTAATCATCTGCCGCGTAGCCGCCGCTCGTACGGAGCACCTCGCCATCATGCTCACGCGTAGCTGCCTACTTCGGGTCGCGACAACAAGCACGAAACCCACCACCAAGGACATTGCGAAACGACCTGCCACTGCATCTTCCGTCCCGGCCGTCTCGCCCGCTGTAGTGCGCTCCCTCTACCGCAGTCTCTACCGCGAAGTCAGCCGCCTTGACAAGGAGCCGGTGCTGAAGGTACTGTTCCCATGCAACAACGAGCTGCAAGCGGTGCTTGGCGTCTCTGGCCCGCTGCACGTCCCGGGCCGCCAGCGGTACACGGATGTGCTGCGCAACGTCTTCAGAGATGCCACGCGCGTCCCGAAGATCAACTTGGCCTTTGACACCCTCAATCGGCTGCGTGCCCACTACGATAATGTCAAAGACAAGCTGCCGACGATGGACAAGGACCGTGCACGCCTGCTCGCATCTCTGCGAAGCCCCGCTGTGGCAGAGCGGAGAAAGAGCTTCTTTCGCGCGCAGCCTATCAGGCCAACCCCAGGGGCAGGCCCCAGGTACGTTCAGGCTGCTCCAGGCGTGCCGACCCGCGTGGTGCTGCGCGAAGCCCGTCATAGTCTTGACCTTAGTGAAGGTACGCTGCTGCTGGCTCACCCGCTCTCATCGGCTCACGTGGACCGGCGCGTGATGCTGATCACGGAGTGTACCCCTATTCTGACGAGCGCCCTTGTGCTGGACCTGCAGTTCACATACCCGCTGTCTCGCGGCAACTCTATGTTCCCGGAGGTCTTCTGGGGCCATGACGTATATGATGGCGGCTTCAGCCAGATCGGCTTCACAATGCCGCCGACGGCTCAGATTGCGGTGCTGCACACGCTGGAGTCCCGTGATACCATCACACGCCGCAGCGAGTCGCCCTTGGGTGAGTCGTCGGTGATGAGCTGGCTGAAGTGGAAGGGCCCACCAAGCACCAGCGGCGCCGGCGTCAGCCATGCAGCATCCACGTCTGCGGCAAGCTGCTCGCCTGAAGCCTCCCAAAAGCATGGGCTATTTTGCCGCCCACTCATCCGTGGCGGGGTGCTGGACGACGGCGCTCGTGAGCCTACGCTCTACCTCTCCAAAGCCGAGGCTCTCCCATACCTCGCGGAGCTCGTCGAGGGGCAGCCGCGGTCCTCGCTGCGCGTTTACTGGGGGAACATGCGCTGGACGACGAGCCAGCTCGAGGCGGAGGTGGCGAATGGGCATTGGATGGCGGTGAAGACGTCGCCCAGCTTCTTCCGCGCGTACGCTCTGTCCGCCACGAGCGACGATGCTGCCGAGCGCTTCCCAACGGCGGCGCAGCTCGCGGAGGCGAAGCAGCTGCGGGAGAAGCGCTACGGGGCAGATATCACCCCTCCGCAAGTGTTCCCGCCAGACCAGATCATGCGCCGTCGCGAGTGTCTTTGGGACCAGATTATGTTCGCCTTGGGCGGGGAGTACGCAGCACTGGTGGGGTGCTCCAACCCGTTCTCCGACAGCCCACGGTGGTCGTCGCTGCAAATTTTGGCACCGCATATGTCACCGCTCCCCCTCTCCACTGAGGCGGCCGAAACGGCCGCAGCGGCAGAAGCGGCAGAAGCGGGCGTCGTTGCCGCTGCCGATGAGGCAATGTCCAGCGAAGTTGTCCTCGACGAGGACGCAGACGAGGGCGATGACCACGACGGCGAGGATGAGCTTGACGAAACCGTCTTCTTGCCCGGCAGTCCGAATATTCTGGAGCGCAAAACGGCTGATGCAGAACCTCAGCGAGAGGGCGACATGGATGAGGCACCCTCAGCACCGCTGCCGGCCAAGAAGAGTAACGGCAAACGCAAGGACGGCGACGACGGCGCCTCGTAAGCGCACGTCTTCCTGCCTGTGTGGATGTGTTTCATGTGTGCGTGTGCGTAAGTATTCCCGAGGGACGATGATATCTTTCACTTATTCTGCATACCCCAACACCCAGTGAGACAGAGTGAAACCAGACACGATACGCGTGCGGCGTGCACACGGACACACTGGGCGCTCGCCTCCTTGCGACTGAGACGCCTCGCTGATGTCTCACGACTCGGGAGACGGACTGGGGAGGACGACGCGGCCTGCAGCTGTGCTACATTGCGCACGTGTATGCATGAGCGTTTGTGCATGCGCCTTCTTTGCCGCACGCCATCACCGTCCGTCTGTCCGTCTGAGCATCACCGCTGCGTCGGTTTACACGGGCGGCACCCCTCATGCGCGAGCAAGCGAAACGCGCACACATTCACTCATGTGCTCACAAGGATACACGTCTCTGCCACCCTTCCCGTAGGTGACGCCCGCCAAGGCCGTCACCTATATCGTGGGAGACGAAGATCACTGTTGTGCTCCCTGTGCCCCTTCGTCCGACCCCCTCCCTCCCACCCTCATGTATTTGGGTGCATCTCGCAGTTCTGCTGTCGCCGACTGGAGCCAGCAGGCACATACACGCACGCGCGCACGCACATGCACACACGGACCAGCACACTTATACGAATGAACACTACAAAGGAGAAGGTTACAATCAACTTCAACACATCACGCTTCGGTGTGAAGGTGGCCGACGGCAGCTTCGACCCCGACACAACGATCGGCGAGGTCCACGCAAGGCTGCGCAAGAAGCTTGTCAAGGCGAAGGCAATGACGGTACCGGTGGCCAGTGGAGGATTGGAGGGGGCGGCAGCGATCGGCAACTGCACCGCCACAAGTGGCTCCGGCGCCACCTTCATTTTCGTGCGCAACGGCACTGAAGCCTTCATACCCGCACCGGAGCAAACCTTGCAGACTCTGCTGGACATGTATGCGGCCGCCCCGGAGGCACGCAGGCTCTACGTCACCATAGACCCCGAAGTTTTCAGCGGGTAATCACAGCGCGTCAGCAGGGAGCACGCGACACGCCTTTTGCCCTCCGCCCTGATGTGGTGAGCACCTGTCATGGCGTAGTGTGGGTGCGCCTCAGATTTGTCTGCTGCCGGCTGCTCTCGTCTCCCATGCTGCTGCTTCGAGCATCGTCGGCGTTTCTGCTGCCGCCGAGCAGAAGCGTCATCCTACCTCTGTGTGTGTGACAGGGGTGCGCGCCCGGCCACTGCGTACGTCGCCCCTCCTCTCCCATCCCCACGGTTTCACTTGCTCGACTGAGCGGCTTGCGTGGTATCACGGTAAAGGCTCAGAGGTGCCACATGAACCCCTCTCCCGGAGCAACAGCCGTCAACGCAGCATCTCTATTTGGACTTGTGCAAGGGAAGCGCCCGTTGTATTCCTGCGAGGTGTCTCCCTGTAGAGCGTGTATGTGCCGGCGTCAGTGGCAGTCGCCGTGCGCCTTTTCCATTGATGTGTCGCTCGTCATGTGCACCCTTCCCTGCCCGTGGCTGTTGAGCGAAAGATGCACGCGCGCACTTCATCTCGCTTTCTTCTGCTCCGCTCTGCCTCCTCTCGCCGTCGCCCAACCAGAAGCGCAGTGCGTGCTTGCTTGCGCAGGTTCCCATTTTGTGTCAGTGTGCGTGTGCGTGTGCGTGGGCATTGCTCACCCTCCCCGCCTGACTTGAACAGCTTAGCCAACGCATGCGTGTTGTGTTCCGCCGATTGCTGCCGGAGTCGACAGCGGTCGTGGCGGCACCGTCGTCTCTGCTGTCGATGCGAGGGGCCCCGTCGTTTGTTCACCCGCCTGCAGAGGAAGCCATCGGAAAAGACGTTAGGGCCACACCAGCGAACTGGGTGACGGCGTACGTGCTGCCGGAGGTGATCACGGAGCAGGAGGAGAAGACGCTTCTAGACTTCTCGGAGCCCTGGTTTGAGCGGTTGAGCTACAACGATGGCCACATGGACGGCCTCATCCACCACTACAAGGAGTTCTACCGCTCATACGCTGCCATCACGCAAGCAGCAGAGACAGGCAGCGATGCTGGCCTGAACATGCCACACGCGAACCTCGAGGTCGATCTCCCGCTCGTCTCCGGAGCCCTTGCCCGGGCGCACGACCTTGCACAGGCGTATCTGCCGCGTATCCCCATCGACGACCGCGTGCACTTCTTGCGGCTGGCGGGGAGCGGCTTCATTCGGGCCCATGTAGACGAAAGCCGCAACTCAACTGGCATTGTCGCTGGCTTGTGTCTGAACGCTGGCCGCGTCATGACGCTCACGCACCCGGAGTATCCCGGCGAGCGCGTCGAGCTGATGCTGGCGCCGCGCTGCTTGTACATTTTGATCGGACGAGCTCGATACGACTGGGCGCACAGTGTCGACTGGATCGGCGACGATGATGAGCACATCCGCCGTATCCAGAAGAGCCTCGTTGTCGAGGGCACGCCAATACGCTTCGATGGCGCAGAAACGCCGTATCGCCGGTTTGACCGCACCGCGATTATCTTCCGAGGTGTGTCCCCCATGACTCTGCTTGCCAGGCGCATGCGACAGAGGGGTTGAGAGGAGAAGGCAATCGTACGAGGCTGCGGCGCGGGTCCTCGTGATCCCGTTGACGTCTCCTCTCTGTGTGCGTGGAACGTTGTCTTTGCCCTCCGACCAGCGTCTTGACAGTATTTTGAATATCACACTGGAAGAAAAAATTGAGTGAATGCGCGCGTGCATGTGTGGGTCCCTGCACGCCGGCCAGGATGCCCTTCGCTGTGCGCGTACACCACGGCAACGCCCCTCTGCGCGAAAGCGCCGCTGCTCACAGGAGAGCTGCCCAGGGCGCATACGCCTCACTTCCTCCCGCTTGTGTATGGGTATGCGTCATACTTCCCCCGTCACCGCTTCTCACCACTCTGTCTCTCATCCTCTCTCGTGTGTGTCAGAATATCGAGCGCACAACTGTCATTCGTTCTTGTTGTCGTGTGTGTGTGTGCGCGCGTGTTGCTTGAGCTCTCATCGACCGCGCACGGTCGCTCGCACACAGCAGAACAGAGCAATCCTGGGGGGTCATCATCGTCGTTGGACAAGAGCCTGCGTGTGTGTGTGTGTGTGTGTGCTTGTCGTCGAACCTTTGAGCAACTCCTTCCTTAGATCGCGCTTGCTTTGTGGGCTGTGTCCGCCCATCTCCCTTCTCCATTGAACACCGGCATGAGTGCAATGGTGTTGTCGATCGGCATCCCGCCACAGGAGCGTGTGCGGCTCTGCGCGGTGGCAGCGGCGGATGTCTGCCAGCGAGCCGCCGCCCATGTGAAAGCGGCGGCGCAATGCGAAGCGCACGACGCCGCCGCCGCGCCGTACATCCGCGCCGTGTATGTGCACCGTGCTGATTCCGTCGCACCGGAGCGCGTTGACGTTGCGTCCGGAAGCGAATGCGGCTCCTACCTGCGAGAGACGCTGCGGGCCACCGTTGCTGGCATCGGGGCGCCGTCCGTCGCCTGCTGGCTTACCGTGATGCTGGAGGATACCTGCATCCTGCAGCACGCCGTGTTTGCCATCTCCCCCAACTCGAAGGGGCCGCTGAAGATGATGTCGCCAGTGCTGGCACAGTCCGATGGCACGGCGCTCTCGGGTGGTGCACGGCGCTGGTCTCTATTGCCGGCGCATGCGCCGGGGCGTTCTACGTCTGATGGAAACGTCTACACGCCGCGCAACGAGCAGCCCGCTGCCAGGGTACTTACTCCGCCCCTAGCGGCGGAGGCAGGCCCGCCACTGTCCGCCACGCGCAGGCGCTCCCTCGGCACCGTACCCTGCTCGCACTCGGCCCGCACCTCATCGAAGGCCATGGCCACGGCCGTTCAGCAACCGCAGTCCTATGCCCAGCTGGCGCCTCCCCCGGAGACGCAGCAGCGCCAGCAGCAGCCGGCCCGCAGCGTGTATGAGCAGATCGAAAAGTATCAGACAGACACAGCGCGCGAGCGAGCTAGCAGCAGCCGCCGCTCTTCGCGCGCCGCGCCGCCACCGGATGAGGACGCCGCGACACCGCACCTTTCTCAGAACAGCGATGCGGCGGCACCTCGCCTTGGCGGCCCGGGCCGCAAAGCGTCCACCTCCTCACACCCCTCCTCGTCCGTCCGCTCGCGTCCGCAGAGCGCCGCAGATCACAGCGCCTGCGTCTACTCAGCAAGTAACACGAGCGACGCCGTGGCGCTCGCCCGACGCGACTCTCAGCAGCCGCCCTCCCGCGCACAGCCACAGCCCGGGTCTCATCCACCGCCGTCGGGGGTGTCTGCTGAGCGCCCGGGGTGCCGGCCAAGCGCCGTCTCTTCCACCTCCGTCGCGGAGAACTTTGGCCGTCCCCCGGCGCCGCCGTCAAACGCGGATGATCCCACGTGTGGTGGCCCGCGCACGGATTTGATTGTGCCGAGTGATAGGCAGCAGTGGGGTGATTGGGCCTTCCGCACATGCTACTCCCCACGCCGCGAGGAGCTTTGGGAGATCGCCGATGCCGTGATGACGCACAACTACTGCGACCAGATGATCGAGAGCGTTGGCGAGCCGCCGTGCGACGGGAGGGTGAGCTCGCGCAGAAACAAGTTCTGATGCAGCAGCCTTGCGCTGCCGTCTTCCTCCGCACCTCCTTTCCCCGCCTTGTTTTTTCTTTTCCCCCCCCCCCCCCCACCTTCAGCCCCTTCCCAGACACTGACGGGTGTCGTCGTCGCTACGTCGAGCCGGGGTGTTCGTTTTTTTCTCTGTTCCCTCCACTCCGAAACTGCGCGTCGTCCTTTTCGTCTATTGCTTCGTTTTTACCAAGCGGAGGAAGTCTGTGCGCTGCGCCTCCCACATATTGACCCCCACTGCACCTCGACAACCGCCTGCGAATCCCCCGCTTGCCTCCCAGCACCCTCGTTGCGCACGCCCGCCCCAACCGAGGCGCGAACGCCCCGCCGGGGCGCCGCGCCCGGCCGCGAGAACAACCCCGCACACCCCAGCGCGCCGCGCCCGGGAGCCCCCCGCCACCATCCCGCACCCCCCGCCCCTTCCCTTTCGCCCCACCCCTAAACGGGGCCGCCAGCCCCGGGGACACCGACCGAGAGGCGCGCTTGTCTCGCCTGGCGCGGCGCGAAGTGGGGGACGTTACCGGTCGGGTGAGGAAGGGGGTGGGGCGTTCGGGGTAGGAGGGGTTCTGGGGTAAGAGGGTCGTCGGGGCTTTGCCGGGCGGGGGGGGGGGGGGGACCCCACACACGTGAAGGCGCGCGGGCGGTGGGCGCGCGCCCCACCGTTTCGGGCCCCTTTTAAACAAGCAACGGGAAGGAGGGGGGGCACACACACACGGGAAAGCAGGATGGCCATGAAAGGGGTGATATCAATACGCGGACGGTCCTCTCGTGCGGGGCTGGTGCGGATTCGTAAAGGAGCGACTCTTCGCCGGCCGCATCGGGATGTACTTGGAGTGGAAGAGGCTCTGCTGCCGCCGCCGCGCCACCTGCACCGAGGACAGGTTTGCCCGCCGCAAGCCAGTCAGTTCGAACGGCCGGTCAGACGCATTCAGCTTGCGCACCATACTGAAAATGACAAAGAGGAAGAGCACTGAGACGTTGGGGGACACCATCGTCCACGTCTTGCCAATCGACGCCAGCAAAATCTGCACTGGCTGCACGCGCGTCTTGCAGACCCCCTCGGAGTCCACATAGTAGCCGGACGCGCATGCAGCGCAGTTTTCACCGGCGTAGTAGCCATGTGTGCGGTTCGCAAAACAATTGCACACGCCGCCGGTCGCGGAGCTGCTCGAGGGATCGATGTTTTGCATGGCGCAGCATCCATGGCCGCTGCACTCAGTCCGCGGGTCACACAGCGCCTCCGTGTACGTGCGGTGGCACGTGTCTGGGCCTGTCGTGTTAATGGTGAATAGCCGTCCAGTGCAAGTCAGGCAGGTGTACAGGAGTGTGCCGCTTTCGCTGACGGTGCAGCTGCCTGCCTGCTGGCTGTCGCAGAGGAACGGTGGCATGACAGTGCAGTTTGTGGGGCACACGCCAGTGCTGGGCAGGCATTGTTCACCATCCGGGTACGGTGAGAAGAAGCCAATCCACCGGCACGTGTACTTCGCCGGCGCTGAGGACGACGAGGACGAGAATACCGCTATTGACGACGACAACTGGGTCGACAACGCTCGCGAGGAGTCCCATTCAAGGAGCGCTGGCGACGACTGCTGCTCGCTTTCTTCAGGCAAATCTTGGTGACGGCTGATTATCAGCGGCGCAGCGCCGTTGCACACACACGCGAAGAAGCTTTCGCTCCATGCACCAGCTGTGACGATTCCGCCAGCCCCGCCAAAGAGCTTGTTGCACCACTCCGGTGCAGCCTCCGCCGTGGCGGGGCACGGCGCCGATCCGGATAGCCCCGCCGCCGGAGCACCGCCGTGCACCACAAGCAGCACTACCACCGACGCGAGAAGAGTATGGAAGAGGGGGCGGTGACGGCGCGCCATTCGCCCTCGTGTGGGATGGGCAGAGGAAGAGAGAGACCGCGTGTATGCGTGGGTGTGGGCAGTGTACAGTAGAACTGCTGCTCGCGCTTCGATGTGCGATGCTGTTGCGTGCCACACTAACCTTCCACAAGCAACACAAAGAAGGGAAAGGGAAGGAGAAAGGCCAGGCGGTGCCTGCAAGCGTGTGTTGAGACATTGGTGGTGAGGTAGGCTCTTCCGCTGATGCGGTGGACATTGTGCAGCAGAAAACCTGGCGGTCGACCCCGGCGGCGCTGCCTCTCCAGACGCCGGCGTACACCGTGAAGGGGTAAAGCGGAGAGGCAACGTCGAGTGTCCACGACACCCGGTCGTGGTTGGCGGTCGCTGGAGAAGGCACGCAGGCTCCCCCAGCGCTGTCCATTCTTTTTGTATTCATGACTGCTTTATTGGACAGTATATGACACGACAACGGCGCTTCCCCACCCTTCCCCGCCCCCTCGTCTATGTTCGAGAGCGATGGGGGCACACATCCTGGCCGCCCCCACCCACCCAACCCCTGCAGAAGCTCTGTGCCCAGACGCACACACGCACACGCACGCGGTTGTCTAGGCGAGCACGACGCCACGACTGCCCACCACTGCACACAAGCGAATCAGAGTGGTGAGAAGTACCAGCGCACCCATCTGGTGAGACACGGCGACGGGGACGTACACCGTCGACATCACCGTCCACATGCCAAGACTGACCTGGAACAGCAGAGCCGTGTTCACAAGCATGAGGTTGCGGAAGACAGGCGGCGGAATGAAGCCGCGCCGCCGCGACGCAGCCACGTTCAGTCCCGTGATCGTCAGAAAGGTCACGCCGGCCATGACGCGGTGGGTCGTCTGCACCATCGAGTGGTTCTCAAAGAAGTTGCGCCACGTCGGCTCAAGGGCAAAGAGATGGTCAGCCGGCGGGAAGACGCCGCCAGCCATCCAGGGAAAATCGTCGTTGTACAGGAGCCCCGCATCGAGTCCAGCCACAAAGGCGCCTGAGATGGCCGTCACAAACATCATGGCAAAGGACATCCGCAGCCACAGCTGCACCTTGGCCATGCGAGGGAAGGGTGCCATGGCCGGTAGCTTCAGCCCGTAGCCCATGCGCAGCATGAAGGAATAGATGGTGAAGGCGAGAATGAGGTGGGCGGCGAGGCGGTAGGCGGACACGGTCGCCTTCCTGCGCTCCTCGAGCAGCTTGTTGTCCAGCCCGCTTGTGACCATGTACCACCCCATGAGCCCCTGGGCAGCACCCAGGCCCATGATGCCGACGAGGCCAGCCAGGAACTTGCCGTTGCCCTTGAAGTAGCCGCGGCCGGCGTAGTAGAGCAGCGGGCCGCCAAAGACGAGGCCGAGGCTGCGCGCGAGCACGCGGTGTGCCCACTCCCAGAAGAAAATGAACTGAAACTCCTTCAGCGTCATGTTCGGCTTCTGCTTGAACTCGGGAAACTCTTGGTAGTGGCGGAACTCCTTGTCCCACTCCTCGTCCGTCAGCGGCGGGCGCACGCCGCTAATCGGCTTCCACTCCACCAAGGACAGCCCACTCTCCGTCAGGCGCGTCACCCCGCCCAACCAGACAACGGCACCCACGCATGCGGCGCTGATGTACAGCCAGTGGGCAACGGACCGGTTATGCGGTGGTGCTACCCAGGGCTTGGCGGCAGCGACCGTCTCGTCCGCAGCGGAGAGATGGAACTTGGTTGCAGCGAAGCGCGAGGGGCACCGCTGTGCCCAGTACATGCCGAACCGCAATGGCAACCGACGAGCCGAGGTGAATGCCGCGGCGCTGACGGCGTAGCGGGCAGTGAAGCGTCGCATGTTGACAGACCCTCCCTATAGCGAAATTCGAAGCACCGGAAAGATTAGAGGGGCGTCGGTGGTACTGTTGGTACTGCGGCAGTGCGCGCGTGCATGTGTACGTGTGAGGAGTGGCTAAGGCGTGCGAAAGGGAGAACAGAAAGAGAGGCGAGGAGGTCGAGTGTGCGTGAATAGAAACGTGCGCTCGTCCTGGTGCCCGAGAAGGGCGGAGGAAAGACGGCGGGTCTCCGTAGGTCTGTGAGGAGGAGAGGAGGGAAAGAAACGTCCCTGTGAAGTGGGATCACGGGTGTCACTGCTTTATCCGTGGGTGTGCGTGCCCGAGCATCTATGTGGTCCGGCGTCACACGCGCATGGGGGAGCGAGGGGGGCGGTATGTGTGCGACGGCGAGTACAGGGCGAGAACAGAGAGAAAGCGGGGCTTCAGAGAAGTGTACGGATACAGCCCTGCAGCGCCCGTCCACAGGCGCTGCAATACACAGCGCCAAAAATTGGGCAAGAGAGAAGTGGAGCGCGCGTGCACTCGAGCGCGCACGCATACTCAGGCGTAGGCATGGCGGAGACGGCCTCATCAGTGAAGCACGCGCCTTCTCTTTCCCTTTGCAAGCGTGTACCGCCCCAGTTGGAGACCCGAGCGAACCCGACGCTGGCAAGTACGCACTACGAGGTCGTCGTATGCGCACCTTCACAGGACGCGCCGCCGCGGCTGCTGCGGCGGCGGTGGAACGAACGGAGGGGGGAAGGATGGGGAATGTGGATCAGTAACAGGGAAGGAGAGAGAGCCGGACGCACGCAAGGCAAAGAGAGGGCATGCGACAGCATCGCGGAGGCTCGCACCACCACTACCAAGTGGTGAACAAGCCGACAAGTTACCACACACGTTATACAGACACGCACGCCAGCGCGTTCGCCCGACGCCAGCGACCTCTCAAGCACCTTGACTAACACCCCATCGTCTTTCGTGCCCAATCACAGGAAGTACTCGGGTGGGGGCTGCTTCGCGAGATGGCCGCGCACATCAGCGGTGGCTGCGGTGAAATACACGACGTTTCGATCCGTCTTGGAGTGCTCGCCCACCTCGAGGATAGAGGCGACATTACCACACCGGTAGCAGTAGTTTGGGGCTGACCACACCGTGCAGCAGTTGCTATCAAACATCGACTTGTACCCCTCCAGCACCAGCTGGTGCGCACGTGCAATGAGACTGAGACCGTTTCGGTGATTGAAGTTCTTGGCGACATCGCCACCAAAGACAAAACCCGCGCCGCGCTGGCTTACGCTCCACCCCTCTATGTCCTCTGGGTCTGACCAAAGCAAGTCGCTCATGGGGCCCTCGTGTGGTACCTCCTGCTTGCGGTCCAGCACACGCACTTCATCGAGCGTGCCAATCTGCGGACTGAGGCCGCCGTGCACACAGAAGATGTCCTCCTCCACTACTGCGCCGAGTGGCATGTAGTCAAACAGCTCCGTGCACAGCCGCCACACGTTCGCGCAGCCGTACTTGCGGTAGCACTCGTCGTAGAAGCCATACACCTGCGTGATCTGGCGCGACTCGTGATTACCACGCAACAGTGTTATGCGATCGGGGTAGCGCGCCTTCAGCAGCAGCAGCAGGAGCAGCGTCTCCACACTGTGGTAGCCACGGTCGACGTAGTCGCCCATGAAAACATACGACGTCTCCGGCACTCGCCCGCCCTTGCTGAAGAGCTCCAACAAGTCGTAGAACTGGCCATGAATGTCACCGCAGAGCGTGACGGGGGCGTAGATGGTCTCTATGTTGCCCTCCTCCAACATGAGGTCCTTGCAACGACTACACAGCTGTACCACCTGCTCCTCCGTGAGCAGCTTCCCCTCGTACATCGCCTCCAGTTGCTGATTCAAATCGCTCGACATGGTTCACCTTCAACACGGGGCAGGGGAAGGGAAGAGGTGTACGCTCTTGCGTGGGTGAGGGGGTGTATCGCACGTGCAACTCGTCGGGCAGCCTTCTTGCCCTTTGAACCCCAGGGCGTTTTGATGTGAATATAGAGGTGTCTGCGTGTGTTCGACTGATAAAAGCACGGAAGGGAAGGAGGGAGGGAGGCGGCGGCGACGACGACGCAGGTGGCTTGCATGCAGACACGCACGTACTGTCGTCGTCTCTACTTATCTGGGTATCTCTCTCTCACACACATGCACGACTATACAATGGCCAACAACATACGAGAAAAGGAGAAGCAACAACAGTGAAGGCAAATGTGCGGCGATGCCCCCCCCGTGTGCGTGTGAGGGAGAGAGGGAGGGAGACATGGCAATGAGCAGCGAGGGCGGAAGAGGGGGTGGCCGAGACTGGGATGGGGGGGGGGGGGGGAAGAGCATCGGGCGTCTTTTCCATCCCGCTTTCCACCGCCATTTGATGGCCCACCGAGTAGCGCTTCACACGTCGGGGAGAGCAGAGACGTGGAGGAGGGCGTCGCTTCCATACTGCGCACTATACAAACCTGTGTGCGTCGACGGCGCGCCTTCGTGCTGGATGGAGCTCCCTTAAGCGGGCGGTAGAGAGCACGGTGTTACGCAGGGGAGAGCATACGCTTGTGTCTTATATGTGAAGAGAGGAGGAGGGTATGATGTTATGCGTTTAAGTGTGTTGTGTAGCGCCACGCCGCGCCGCCCGTCGCACACAGCCATGCCTACAGATGTGTATAGAGATGCAGAGAAGGGCAGCGTCTACAGAGAAATAGGAAAGGCAAAATGGTAGTGGAGCGCAGAAACACAGATGCGCTCACGCATACACCGAACGGAGGAGGGGGTGAGGGTCGAGGACAAGGGCCAGGGCGGAGGAGGGCGGAGGGAGGGGAAGTGAAGACAAAAATCAAGAGCTGCATCATGCGGCGTATGCATGTTTTGCGGCTGCCATGATGCCGCCTCCTAAGTTACGTCGTTCACTTGCGTTTCTGCACCATCGCCCCCGCCGCCCTCTCCCCTCCGGCGTCATGGGTTCGACACCCATACGACCTTCAGCACACGGGATCCACACTACATAACGAGCGAAGAAAAGGAGAAAGAAGCCAGCACTGCCCGCGTCGTGTGGAGTGTGTCCGCAAACAACTCAGCAGCGCTGCAACAATAAGAAGCAGAGATTGCGGGTTTGTGTATTTGTTGTTCGAAGAGCTATGGGGGTGCCGCCAGTGTCTGTCATCACACGTCACACACATACGCAAGCATACAACGTGTATGTGTGTGACGTGTGATGACAGACAACATGGGCAGACACACGATAGAGAGGGGGGAGGGAGGAGGGTGTGGGGAGGAGCAACGACTCGCCCACACGTGTTTGGCGGGCTTACGGCTGCTGCGTGGGTCGCAGTATGATGGAGGTGCTGTTCACGCAGTGCCGCTCGTTCGGTGGTGGGTTTCGGAAGCCCTCCTTACGGAAGACGTGCCCGAGGTGGCTGTTGCACGCGTTGCAGACAATCTCGACACGGCGGCCGTCCTTGTCCGGCTGCTCGCGCACCCGCTTTGGGATGCAGTCGTAAAACCCGGGCCAGCCACAGCCGCAGGCGAATTTCATGGAGGACAGGTAAAGCGGCGTCTTGCACCCGGCGCACACGTACTCCCCCTCGTCGAAGACGTCGTCGTACTTCCCACCGACGGGGTCAGTGCCCTTCTCACGCAGAATATGGTACTCCTGTGCTGTGAGGATACGCCTCCACTCTTCATCGCTCATATCCTTTGACCCATCTTTCTCCTGCGGCCCAGCGCAGTTCGTCAGTGGCGTGGTCATGCCTAAGCGAAATTGCCGACGTTGATACAAAACACCGGCGGCGACGGCGCCGACGGCGTCAGCGCAGTTGGACACGCTAAAGGAAGACGAGGTAGTCGCGCCCACAAACACTAAGCGGGGGCGGCGCACGAACGCGCACTTGTCGGGTGTCCGAAAAACCGACGAGACGCTCGATCGCAGGGATCCTGCCACCGTCACGGGCACAGTAGTGAACGCGCAGCGCGAAGAGAATAGAGAGGTTGCGTGCCAAAATGAGCGGCTTGGCATATAACGGGGAGAGGGAAGAGGGGTCGTGCGGCCAACAACGCAGAATGATGCGCGCCGATGGGCGAAGCCGACGCGACTGATCGGGTTCCGTGTCGGTGTGCTTGTGTCTGTGTGATGAGGCAATGATGGCAACGCACCGTCGAAAAGAAAGTGACCGCTGTCGCAGGGAAGAGAGCGAGAGAATCGCCTTTGCCGAAGTGGATGAATGCCCGAACAGAACTTGCAAGTGTGCGCGGCAAGGTAGGAGATGGGCGGTTGAGATGGGAGGAAGCAGAGAGCGAGAGAAGGCAAGAGCTGAGGAGCACCGCAGGAAGGGGGAGTAAGATGGAGGAAAGGGAGAGCAACGAAGAGGCAGTTGGCCATGCCACGTCACAAGCACGCACAGAGAGCCCACAGCAAGTCACGCAGGCACACCCATACGGCAGATGTACAGGTGGCTCATCTATCCCTGACAGAGCCAATGGTGAACTTGTACGTGCGCGGCCAGCTGTCCGCTGGCTGACCCTAATACCCAACGTACGTCCTCACAGTGGAGCTGCACGTTATCAGCTGAGCACATCCCTCCATCGTGCATTGCCACGGCCGCCAAGCAGTGCGATCGGCCCCCATGCTTGCGCGTCGCGATGGTGTCAGCTGCTCGAGACGCAAGGCACGCACGCACGCACAGCCACGCAGCCAGAGGAGGAGGAGAAGCATTTTTTACCTTTCCATCCCTTCACGCAGAAAAGAGACGCCACGAGACATCGCGCTGACGGAACAACACGCAGTAGCCGGTGACAAGGCCGTACAGAGAACGGAAACAACGTGCGTGCGCTCTCTGAGCGAGATCCGCGTTTGAAAACAGCACACACACGCACACCAATATATATATATATACATGTAGGGAGATGCGTGTGTATGCGTGCGCTCAATACATCGCGATACTTCGGCACGGGTGCCGCTCTCTCTCCCCCGCTCCTACCGTGGTGATTTTAGCACCGCTGAGGCGCTTGCAGACTCCACACGGTGAACGAGTTCGGCACACACACACACAGAGACAGAGGGGGTGAGAAAAGCACACACACGCCTGTCTGGCGATCCATCACGGGATGCGACGGAGCTGCAACACGCCTCCCCATCCGCACCTTCTCCACAGCGTTCGGGGAGGGCAATGCAGCGCACAAGGGAAGAAAAGCACGACAGAAAGGGACCATAAAAGAGAGCATAAGAAAAAGGGCGAAGAAAAAAAAAAGATGAGCCGCAACGCACGGAGAGGCTATGGCGCACGTGCAGGGGCTAATAGAAAGCGGGAGGAAAGGTCAGAGATGGGAGGCGGGCGGACATGAAGCGGTGATGGAATGAAGGGAGGGCCGCAAACGCCTGCTGCAGCAAGCACGTTGGCCGCACGGACTCGATTCCCAGACCACAAGGCGGGGGCTGCAACAGGCAGCTGCGCCGCGTCCTCCCACTTCTCTCTCTGAGTCCTCTCAAGTCAATGTGAAACAAAAAGATAGGCGAAAAGGCCACAGTGCACGCGAGCGCAGTGAGAGATGGAATACACAACTGACAAGCAACCAGGGGGAGGGGGGACAGGGAAGGAATAGGTCAGCGGATACGGCACAGAGGGGGCAACGGCGAGCGAGCCAGAGACCGAGAGCATGAGAAGCAGCGCACAGGGGGTGGGGGGAGGCATCGCGCCCGCCTCCCCTGTGCCACGCTTCCGCGCTACGGATGCTACTCCGTCTCCCACAGGTCACTCACACCCCTCGTGTGTGCCAAGGCGTGCGCCATGCGTCATTGTCTGTCCCTGCTCGCATTCGCGCACAGAGGGCAGTAGGCGACCTGCATACCCTGCCAACAGGTACCCACGCACGCAACGTAGAACGCACGACGCACGTACCTGCACACGGCTTCACAGAGACGGGAGGGGGCTTAGTATTAGGGGGCCGGGGAGCGAAAGGGAAGGGTGCGCACTTGCGTGCCCTCACGCGCACCCGCCACAGAGTTATTTTACGGCGCGCCCGCGGCCGCAGCGGAGTGACGATACGCAACAGGGTAGTAGCGGTGACGGTGCGCAGCGTGTGCACAGACGTGCACGCACACACTAAAGTCCCGCACACCATCATCGTCACCCCACGCACCGCCACGCACACACGGGACGAATGAGTCAACGAAAAGAAAGGCGCATTATGTTGGGCAAACGCTCACAGGCAGGAAGGAATAGGAGGGGGAGGGGGGGGAGGAGGAAGGGAGGGAGGGGGCGAGGGGAGGTCATCCGCTGTGGACGCAGCGTCACGCAGGCCGCCGCCGGCTGTGCCGGTGCACATGCGCGAGCCATGACGAGCCTACAGCTCCGGACGAAGTGGCTCGTCGTGTACCACGGACTTATCGCGGAGCCCAAAGCGGTGCGCAGAGCCACCGCTGCGGCTCATCAGCGCCAGCACAATCAGCGACACCGCAACGGCAAAAAGTGCACCTACGCAGAACGTCGCGATGGAGATGCCGGCAACAGCGCCTCCAGAGACTCCGGACATCTTCACCGTCAAATTCACGAGGTTATTGCTCCCGTGGCTGCCCAAGTCCAGGCACGAAGCAGACGTGCACTTGCACTGCGACCCCGGCGCGGATAGAACGTAGCCGGGCGCGCACGCATACGCGGGGCACGCCGAGCGGTACAGCAAGCATGACTCGGGCAGCGCCACGGAAACGGTCTGCTCCTCCTCGGCCGTCGGGCAGTCCAGCAGAGCAGACGTCTCCTCGTCCAGCAGACACATCCCGCGCGGGTCTGTTCCCACCGTCCACGCAACATAGCGCCGGAAGTCCTCCAGTGGGCACAGGTTGTCCGTCGCAGCGTAGTTCGTCCCGTTGCTGCGCTGGCACTGCAGCTGCCACGTTGGGTCCCAGGAGAAAGTGAACCCGGTCTCAGGGGTCTGGCCAGGCCACCCACGCAGCACACGCACGCCATGCTCGCCACTGCTCGCGCTCTTCACAAGCTCAAGCACCAGCGTCTGCGCGTAGGGAGGCTGCATCGCGTGCACACCTTTGTCGCCCAGTGTGCCCCACACGGCCCCCAGAGAAATGTCGTGGCCGCTGTAATGCATCACCTTGTATGTGTTGCGGCCAGCAACAAAGTCATCGATGTTCCTCACCACCTGCTTCAGGAACGGCTGCCCGCGCCCGCCCTGCTGCACAGAGAAGGAGTTGCTGGGGTCGTAGTACCACAACCCGCGGTAACTCTCTGCGATAATCTCATGCAGGTCGTCGTACCGGGCGGCAACAGCGGCTGGCAACTCGCCCACAGCGAGCTTCGCAGTGGCGATATCATACACCATAAGGACACAGCCCAGGCGTGTCGTGAAGTTGGAGCAGTAGCCCTCACTCCACACCGCCGCACCGAGATCCCTGAGCTCCGTCCAGTCGGGAAAGTAGCGGTCAATCGTGGGGTTCATGCGCGCCGACTGAGCGGCGCCTGCGTACGTGATATACAGCGCAACCCAAGGCTGCGAGAAAGTGTATAGAATCGTGTCCTGAGATATTGGCACAGTGTGGATGGCGGGGATCAGCCGGCTCTCGTTCGGGAACATCCCAGCAAGGAACATATGTGCACTCTGCAGCGTGCGTTGCACATCCGTGGAGTGCGACTCCACAAGGGTGAGATCGTAGTCCGATGACGGCAGAAACGGCTCATCCACAACGGTCGCGTCCGTGTTGTAGCGTGTGCGCAGGAAGCTGCCCACGTTCCGCATCATCATCTCACCCTCCGGGTTCAGGAACCCGCACGGCGTCGAGCCGCAGATGGCCGTTGTGTTGTGGGTTGGCACCGCCGAGCGCGAGCCGTGGCGGTGCAGCACCTGCACCTGCTGCAATACCCACTCCACGCTGCCGCGTGAGGGGGTGGGCAGGTGCGCAACAGCCAGCAGCGCTGTAACGGTCACCAGCACGCACATCTGGCGCATGCTGTGCGGGAGAAGCGAGCGCACCACAGCGGGCATCGGCGTTTGCGCGGCGAAGCAAGGAACGAGAGGAAGAAGGCGGGGCGGCTTCGGTGGCAGAGGGAGCGAGTGGGGCGGAAGGGCAGAGGGCTGCAAAGAGGGAAGATGGCCAGGGAGCGTTGGCTTTATCTGCGCACCCGCACGTGTGTGTGCGTGCGTGCAAAGAGAGTCGGTGGGGGATGGCAGGATGGAGGGAAGAGGCCGACGCAGAGAACAGCGGAAAGGCAAGAGGGAGACAGAAGGCGAGGAAGACAGCAGTGGTTCCTGTTTTCGTATGCTGGGAAGTCGATGGAGCAAGTCAGTGGCACGTGGGTGGCCGGCGTCAAAACCTTCGAATAGCGCCCATGACGGTGAGCCAGAACATACGTGGAGGGCAATAATCTTGTGGGCCGGCCGCTCTCTCTCACATTCAGTGAGGCAGCGGTGCAAATCACACACGGAAGCCCGCTCGAGTCGGCAAAGTCAGCTCTTGTCTCCCTCGACAACTGTCTCCCCTCCTCCTCGCATTCCGCGCTCACGCTCGCGGTATGCTGAGAGGAAGACCCACCCGGGCACGCACACGGGCAGACACCAGCAGGGGCGCATGCAAGCACACTGATCAGCTTCCCTTTGCAGCTAAGTAGCTCAACGGCTATAATGGGCCGTCTAGGGAGACAAGGTCAAAAAAGGAGCACAAGAGGGAATGACGCACGGCGCACACGCACAGAGGCAGAGGGAGTGACAGAGGTGCAGAGAGTGTGAGGCGGGGGGGGGGTGCGCCGACATCGTTCGCGTACCCTGGAACAGACGCATGCAGGCACACATGAAAGGGGAGCAGCAGGAGCAACATAGACGGAGAGAGAAGGCGAAAGAGGGTTGCACAGATGCTCCGCAATGAAGCACCTCTCGCTTCCCCATCGCTCGCACTGATGACGGCGTACTCCTTTGTTTCGTCTCGTTATCATGTTCTCGTGTCGGATGATGGAGAGAGGGTACTGGCTGCGCAGCCGCTCACGGTGGGAAGGGAGGAAACCTTACTGGGCGTTGTATGAGTGGTAGAGTCATCATCCAATGCGGCATGGCACGTGCACCCGCGCGCGTGAATATTGCTGGCGCAGGCTGTGTGATCCTCCTCCTCCCCGCCGTCCTCTCGCCGATGCTGATCGCCTACCGCCTCTTCAGTGCTGCACGCTTCAGCGGCTTCTTCAGTTTCTTGCGCGGCGGCGGTGGTGCCACGTCCTCCACCTCGTCCTCTTCGCCGTCCTCATCGATAGTCTCTGCCGCCTCCTCATCCTCCACTGCGTCTTCGTGCCCTTCGTCGCCGTCGCCGGTGTCGTGGCGGCTCCGCCGACTGAAACCCACATCCCAGGAGTCGTGCCGGACAGGCCGCATGGCTCCGCCCTTCTTCGGCGCGGCTGGGCGGATCTGCTTCACTGCTGCTTTGCGACGCCGCCTTTCAACAGCAGCAGATACGGCATTGTCGTCCTCGCCCCCTGCTGCAGTGTCGCCCTCCTCGATGCCGTCTTCTCTCTCCTCAAGGGCGCTCATGTCCCCGTCGTCATGATAGTCGTCCGGCTCTGCTGACGCTCGACCTTTTCTAGGTGTAACGCGCCCCGCGCGCTGCTTGCGGCCGCTGGCTCCAAAGCTGCGTGAGGGGAGCTCGATGGCGCCCTTGCCCGTCCGCCTTCCTGTCACGCCGCCGTGGGCATGTGTTTTGCGTGTAGCTGCCGCTGCACCGCCCTTGACCGGCATGCGCGCCTCCTCGTCCGCACCTTCGTCGTCCTCTGCGACGTCCTCGTCCTCTTCAGCGGTTGCAGCCTCATCGTCCACCGCTGCGAGGTAGCCCTTGTGCCCTGTCTGGGTGCGTTTTCCAGAGAACGACGACTTGGCGGCGATAGTGGTGGCATGGCTCTTGGGCGCCGCCGTGACCGCCGTGCTGCGCCTGCGCTTTTTGGCGGCTGCCGTCATCGCGGTCCCTTCCTCTTCGTCGGCCTCATCGACTGCAGTGGCTGTAGTCGTCGTCGCCTCTTCGTCAGCCTCCTCCTCCTCTGCAGCTGCGGCTTCCAGCTTATCATCGTCCTCATCGTCGGCCTCGACTGCGGAGGCAGCTGCCCGTGCAGACTTCTTGGCCAGCCGGCTACGATTCGGTGACCGGCGGTGCTCTACCACGTCGTCCTCCTCGTCGGCCTCATCTGCCTCATCGATGATGCCTGTAGGCTCAGGCCTGCGAGCGGCTTTGGGCAGCGCGGCCGTTGCGGCTGGCCCCTTGCCTGCTGCGGAGGCTTGTCCATCGCGGATCATACTCGCCCTGGACGCCAGCTTCGGCCGCGCAGCCAAAACAGCAGCAGGTGCCGCAGCCACCTCAGCGCCGCTGTCTGAGGACGCCGAAGGGCCCGTGCGCGTGCGTGCCCTCGTTACAGGGCTGACTGGGGTCATTGGCGTGGGGCTCGGTGGAACGAGGCGTGCATTGTCACCGTACTTGCGACGCGGGTAGAGCTCTTGCAACCTCTTCTCATGCTTTGAGGAGCGCCACCACGCGTCAGCATCGCCAGGGGCAGCAGAGCCATCGACGACATCATGAGCGGTTGCTGCCGCAGGCGCTGGGCGGCGTATCACACGCTTCGCTGCCGAGTGGTGGTCCTTCCCTTCAGCCACCTCTTCAGACGCCCCCTGGCCCTCCACTCGCGCTTGCTCCGCATTTGCCGAGGCATGTCCATTGGCGTCCAGCGTTGTTGCCCTCGAAGTGTCGGTACCAGTCGCGGCAGACGGCGATGCGTGCGTGGCGCCTGTAGGTAGCTGTACGCCACCCCCATTCACAGCGCCGCTGATCGGCGGGAGGGCGTGCATTTCCGCTCCTCCAGAGCACAGACCACTCTCCACGAGCGGGCGCTCAGGCTCGGACATCAGCAGCTTGGTGAAGTCATTGCGGCCGCCACGCTTGGCAAGTACGAAGGCCTCCCCCAGGCTCAAGCCATCCTCCTGTGCTCCTGGCAGGCCCTTCAACATGTCGTAGAGGGTGACGCTGGCCATCATAGCCCCCGTCAGTGCCTCCATCTCCACCCCTCCTTTGTTCTCCGTGGCGACGGTGCAGAAGCAGTAGAGGACGCTGTATTCGGGCCGGCTCTGCTGCGGGCCCGGCTCCGAGGTTCGGCGACGCAGCACCACCCGATGTGGCATCTGCGCCGGTCGCGGCGGTTGGAGAACCTGGCGACGACGGAAGGTGAAAGAGCAGCGCTGGATCGGCGTCGGATAGCAAAAGGGGACGAGCGAGCTCACCTGCTTAACGGCGTTGGTGCCGGCCACCACGGCGGTGGCGAACAAGGGACCCTTCTTGCTAGTGTAGTACTCCTCCACGATGGAGACAGACGGCATCGCCGGCCCGCCCCCGCCGAAAGCGGCGGACGGTGGCGGTGTGGCAGGAGTCAAGAGGTGCTTCATGCCTTGCAGGTACACATTGGTGTTGGGAGGCACGACAACAGTGGCAACAGCTGTGGCGAGGCGATAGAGAGGGCGGCGAGCGGAGGCGGAGGATGAGGCAGTGGTGTCCGAAGATGCGCCGTTGAATCCACCATCTGTGGCCAGAGGCAAGGCAGCGCCGCCCTTGTCGGCTTCTGCGGCGGCCGCTACTTTAGCGTCGGTGGAGGTGCTGCTGCCACTGTGTGGGCCCCGCCCGCCACCGCCGCCTTTGCCGCTGCCAGCGGACGATGAGCCAGAGAGCCCGGAAGCCTTGGCTTGTGCGCTGCTGCGACGAGCGGAGCCTGCAGCGCCGCTTCCGCTGCTGCCAGACCTGCGCAGCGGACGCCGCAGCACGTGTCGGCGCGGTGTCGAGCCCTTCGCCTTAACCAGTTGCAGCAGGCAGCGATGGAGCATGTTGCTGCTAGCGCTCGTAGCCCACGCTGATGCCACCCTGAGCAGAGATGATAGAAATGAAAGACGCGTGAGGCGATGCGAAAGAGGGGAGGCGAAAAGGTGCAGCAGCAGCAGCGGCTGCCGTCGATAAGAAAACGTTTCTCCTCCCCTTCCCCTCCTCAAACGAAAATGCGAAGCACTCGAAGGGTGGTGGTGGTGGTGGGAGACGACAAAAGGATTGGGTGTGTGGGGGTGAAGATATGCCTGTGAGTCTATGAAGGTTCTGTATGCCTTGAAGGAGCCTCTCTTGCTCCTTCTCTATGCTGTGTCGTTATGTCGCCACGTAGGCAGCAAAGGTCGCCGTGGAGGGAAGGGCAGACAGATGCGTTGGGCTGCGGTAGTTGGTGTTGGGAGTACGTCGTGCATGCGGGGTGTACGGAGTGCGACTGTGGAGGAAAAGGGAGAGAAGAGGGCGCCGTGGTGGTGGTGTTGGGGGGGGGGAGTGCTCGTCCTTGTCGGAGTAGAGACGGCGAACGGTTGAAACGCGTACCGATGTATGTGAATCACGAATGCGAGCACACACGCACGATCCCAGGCACTCCCCGCTGCAGTGACTCTCCCGCTCTCGGTGGGCTCTTGCCCTCACGATACCTGCCAAACACGCACGGTTCGATTCGCGGAAAGACGTCACCGAGGCGACGTCCCTTCAACGCAGCACATATATCAAGAGCGGAGAAACAGAGAAGGCAACGCGTGAAGGCGAGAAGAAGTTGTCGGCGAGAGAGAGAGAGCAGAAGGAGCTACACGCGTACGCGGATACATGTGTGAGCTCATGGATTTGGTGGGGGATGCGTGTGGTGAATGGCGGAGGAGATGCACCGATGGGTCAAGCTCCGCAGTATGCGTACAGACACACTCCCCCCCCCTTGGGAGAACAGGAGAGAGACACAGCAGAGAAGCCAGGCAGGCCTACAGAAGACTGCGCGTACAACGGCACTGGCGACTCTTTGGCTCCCTATGTTTGCATGTGGGTGCCGACACTTGGCGGTGAAGCGGTAGTTCTTCAGCATCGAAGACACGACAGCAGAGAAAGAGGGTATCTTCACCGAGCCCGTGCCACCGAAGCACGCAGTGGCGAGGGGCGGGCAAGGAAAGGTGGAGGAGGGGAGCAGTAGAATGGCGACTGCCCACCTTCACAGCTCTTCACCCCTCCCCCACCCTCACATACACATACGTGCACCAGAGATACGAGCCTGGGCACCACTAACGTTTGTGATGCCAAAGGACGAACGAGGGAGTGGGGGTCAAGCAGTAGTGGCGCGCCGCGATATGGGGCGCCACCTTTCTTTTCGTTTCTTGGCCGGGCTTATGGGACAGCTCTCAGCGCATCAGCAGCACACGCACACGCAGCTCCTGCAACTCGCCTCTGCGTCAGCATCCACTGCCGAGCATACGCATCAATGCTTCGACGGATGCTGTAACAGCGCCCTTCGCTCCTGTTTCTTTGTCCGTGTGCCTCCGCTTGAGGCTGCCCCCTCCCCTGCCTCCCCCTGGATCCATCTATCTATCGAGTGCACGGTGACTTGCCCAGGTCGCTGCCACACCGACAGCTCGCTCCTCGCCCACTTCCCTCACCGGGTCGTTGCAGCAGATGGTCATGTTCGTCCTCGCACGTAAAAGTGAGCAGCCGAAGTGCCTCCTCGTGAAGAAAGCAGACGCTACCTGCGGGGTACTGGGTGGGCAGATCCGGCGCCATACCGCTTATGTCCTCCTCGTCCCCACGACTCTCGGCGGGTGTCAGCGCACGAAATGGACGAGGTGGAGTAGACGGCGATGTTGCAGCAAACGCTTCGTCCGCCCAGTGCTCCTCGTCGTCCACTTCGGCTGATGGGCGCCGGTCGCACTCCACCACGCGCATCCGACGGTGCGCAAGCCGTTCCTCGGAGAGACACAAAATGGGACTGATGTCATCCAGCGTCAGTGGCGAATAGACGATGGCGTCGTCAACGGCACTGCGGAGGTGCACGTTGCCTCGGGCAGGGGTATACAGAGTCGTGTTGCTGGATGTCGAAGCAACACGGCCAACCCCCTCCCTCTGCTCCTCCTCAGCCGCTGTTGACGCCGAGGCCAGCACCTGCCAAGCCGGTACAGCATGCTCTCTATCAAGCAAACTTGCTGGACGGCACGCGCGCGCGTGAAGATGCTGTGATGGCGGCAGCGGCATCAACGCCACGGGAGGCAGGCACAACAGCTTCGTCGACAGCGGGGTTAGGAAGCCGCAAACGCCGCCGCGCGCGCTCCAAGGGTCTCCGTCGTCCTCGGAGGAGAGCGTATGAAGAGTGGGTCGGACATCCACGTCGCCGCCACCGCAGATGCTGTCCGCACCGCTTGGGTCGCGCATGCCCCCCTCTTGCATAGGAGGAGCCGGGTGGGCACCGGTGAGGCTGCCAACAGCGGCTTCCTCCCCACGCTGGTGCTTCGCCCGCGGCCATGAAGAATCGGGGCCAGCTCGGCTGCCTCCGTCCTCGGTTTCGACGTCTCTGAACCGCCGCTTCGCATTCGACGCAGGCGGCGTCGAGGCCTCTGTTTGGAAGCCCGCGCCGCCGCAGGTGGGCTCAAGGCACGACTGCCGTCCCTCGCCCCCTGCTGTCCACGGAGGGAAAAGTTTGCTGAGACTGGCGTCGCTGCTGCTGGATGAGCGCGAGCACGGGCGGGCACCTTCCAGCGGAGGCGGTCCTTGTGGCATGCGTGCGCCACGAATGGCGCCAAGTAGCGTCTCGTAAGAGGGGATGCACTCGACGTCGTCGCCACTACTGCGGAGACGACGACAAGGGTCAGCTGCCAGCCAGCTGGACGATGACGTTGGCGCACGAGTAGCGTGGCTCGGGGGCGCATCGACAGCCACACCGCACAGAGTTGCTGTCGCCACACCCAACGGTGCAGCTGCTGTCGGCGGCGACGGCATTTGCGGCGGTGGAGGGGAAGGAATATGGTTGGTGATCTCGGCGCCGAAGACGCGCCATGGCGTGCTGCGCGAGGCCTGAGCCGCACAAAGCGGCAGCGCCGGTGGTGGAGAGGCATCGCGCTGTGGCGCCGGCAGCGGATACGACCCGCTTCCGCCGCGAGGCCGCGGCATACCTGCAGGGCGAGGGAGCGGGTAACGACGAGGGTAGCGAGGGATGCCGTGAACGACTCATCAAGTCGCAGAAGGCTTGCGCTCTCGCTTGCAGCCTACCAGGGCGTCGAGGCGCAGAGCGCAGGGGTGTGCACGCCCACCTACCTTCGCAAGTGTGCGCGCGTTTGTTCTGACGGCAGAGTCGACGCGCGCCTCTATAGATCTATGAGAAAAGCAAGCAGAACGCAAGAGGATGTGTGAGGGGGGGGGGGGCGGCACTGCTGCTGGTGTCTCCGTGGCGACATGAGTGTCGAAGATATCGCTGTGGAAGTGCGCGCGTGTGCCTGTGCGTCTATACGTGCTGGTTTCCGAGGTGGAAAGCTACATAACTTGTACAGAGGGGGAGAAAAGGGCGGAGAGTGCAGTCAGGAAGGTATGTATGCAAAAGAGAGGGACGGTGTCATGCGTGGCGGAGTTGATCTCTATCGCAGAGTGGTATGGCGTGGAGACGGAGATTCGCGCATGGGAGAAAGGGTTTGTGGCCACGAGGTAGACGGCGAGGCCAAGGCTTCTTGTAAGCTGCAACACGAGAAGGCGGAGTGGCAGTGCTCGCGCATGTGTGTGCGTCCTTTACGCATCTCTCGCAATTGGCGCTGAAAGGGTGAGTGTCGTGATCAAGCGCACCTGCGTGTGCGCATCTCGCATGAGCCCACTTACATGCATCCAAACACCTCATCGCCGCCATTCACGACGGTGCTGTAAACCGCCCCACTCCTCCTGTCCGTTTCCCCACCCACCCACCCTTTCAATCGTAACACTATGATCGGTTTCCTTTCGTGTGTGTCGACTGTTCTTCTGCTTTTTTTTCGGAGGGGGATTGTTCCGAGACAGCCAGACACCGGCATCATCATCCTGCGAGAGCATGCGCAGTCCGCACTTGGTCCCCTCTCTTCCTCCCGACGAAAACAAAAAAAAAAAAACGAAAGGGCACGAGCATACACCTCATGCGCAGCACCAGGTTCAACACACGCACACACACTCACACGCGCTCGCAGCACCAGCGCACCCTGGCATAGATATAACCACAACCGCCGCCTAAGCACGCACGCGCGTGCACACTCGGGCATACTCGAGCAGCAAGAGAGAGAAAGGATGCCGGCGACGGAAGGCACCGCTGCACTCTCTACCTCCCTATTTCCCACTTCAGGTAGTCGAACCAAAAAAAAAACAACAACGGAAGGGCATGCACGCGCCGAGGGAGGAGTCTGACGCGCGAGACGAGATACGGCGAGAGGGGAAACTCAGACAAAAATATGGCCAGGCGCACAAGAGAGACAGACAGCGCAGAAAGGGGGAGGGGATGGGGACACCTCCTCCCCCTCCCCTCCCTCCACAGCCCTCTCTCCCCTCCTCTCGCTAGTATTCATCGGCAGAGCTGTGCCACGTCCAACTCAGACCACAGCATCAGACCCATCCTCTCCTACCCTCCTGATAATGCCGTTGGGTCTCACCGGCATCGCCACCTACCACTCCTCACCCCCGCTGGAGCACCCCCGTTCTTTTTTCGTGGGTGGTCGAGAGCGGGGTCTCAGCGAAGACTATGTGGCCGCAGACACACCCACGTGTGGACGAGGGGGGGGCGGCGGTATGCGAAACAGAAAGCACAAGTGGGGATGGAAATGGGGCGCATGCCGCATGGTAGGGTCATTTGTCAGGCAGGAGAACCAACGCTATCACGGATAAGGTGGTGACCACAACGGCTGCACAAAGAATGTGGGTGAGGGAGGCGAAGAGGGAGCACCGCGCGACATCACCAGGGACAACATCGGCCATGCGAAGGAGCGAAAAACAGACCAGAAGAAAAGCAAGCGCACGCCAGCATCAAAGAATAAATGGACAGAAAACGGCGAGAGGAGGAGAGGCAACGACACGAGAAAGAGGGAGAAAGGGAGGGCTACAGAAGGAGGAGACGCGTCCGCTGGCAACAGCCCACAGGCGCACACGCAGAGAACGAGAGAAAGAACTGAGTCGTGGAGGGTGTGATGATGCACATCGCGGAAGAACTGAAGTGGGGTTAATGGCAAAACAAAAAAACAGAGAAAGAGGAAGGGGGAGTGCAGCAAGGCGTGGGGACGAGTGAGCGCACATGATCTGCCCCACTCCCTCTTCATCCACCATCAAACTTACCCCAGGAGAACGTTCGCCAAGTACTCGCGAATATCTGCCGACCCGCCGCGCAGTGCCAGGTGCAGTGCTACGCGGTTGTCAGTTGCAATGAACACCTTCGCCTGTACTAGCACCAATGTGCGGTCCTCGTCCGCCAGCACACCAGACATCTTAAGCACGTGCGATGTTGTGGTGATCTTCTCAGGCACGCCGCCCTCGATGTGCATCCCAAAGAAGTCAGCCAGCTGCTGCGCTGCCTCCGTCAGGTTCTTCATCGAGTGCAGCGCAAAAGTGCCAGCCGTCTCATTGCCCTCCTGCTCTGCCCACTTGTCCTCCATGTCGTCGCCCAAGTCTATCGGCGTCACAAAATCGCTCACGTCCACGTCAAAGCCCTCCATCGGGTACTCGTCATGATCTCCGGCGTCCTCGTCCTCGCTCTCGGCCATGGCGAAGCGGAACATCGGCTCCACCGTGCCGCTCGGAAACTTGCCCGGTGCATACTGCAGCACCACGTACCCGTACTGGGTCTCCCCTGGGCGGATGCTCTCGATGGGAATGGCATAGAGCGGCTCCGCCTCCAGCTCCTCTGTGTTTGTGACCACAACCACGTTCTTGAACAGCATGTTGTCCATCATGTTCTTCACCTTGAACTGCAAAACCACGTGCTCCGGGTACACATGCTTCATGACAGACACAACGTACTCGTTGTCAGCCTCCGTAATGAGAACCGGCTCCGCGCTCCTCGCGGGCTCCCCCAGTTCCCGAAGCTGCTTGACGTGGTGCAAGGCATCACGACCCTGAAGGATGGCCGGCGTTGGAGCCGGCATTCCGGAGGCGTCCATGTGGTTTGGTGCGGCTGCGATGGCCGCCATGGTATCCGCCGAAGTGGAGCCGCCAAGAACGCCGTCCGCCGACGTCTTCTTGTTCGCTTCACGCAGCGCGTGCCGTTGATGCTGCACTGCCGCCGCGACACTTTCCACGTACGTGCGTACAAGCGTATCGTCATTCTGCAGAAACAGCTTC
The DNA here is from genome assembly GCF_000227135.1 of Leishmania donovani. NCBI lineage: Eukaryota > Euglenozoa > Kinetoplastea > Trypanosomatida > Trypanosomatidae > Leishmania > Leishmania donovani. Next base: position 1,039,839 of record NC_018255.1, on the reverse strand, counting down.
GTGTACAGCACGGCGCGGTCGCGGACCTCGTCGTCGCCGTCGCTGCAGGAGCGCTTCAGAAGCGCCACGATGGAACGGCGCAGAGATGGCACGCTCGCCGCGATCTTCGCCAGTGTCGTCACGGCGACAGCGCGGACTTCAGGCTTCTCCAGCGTCGCGTGGTTGTACACGTAGCGCACGAAGTGGCGCGGGTTGGAGCAGTGCGGGACACCCTCGCCGAGGTGCATCAAGACCCGCTTCGTGATCTGCGAGAACTCGCAGTCGTCGATGAACTCGGCCAGGTGTGTGAGCACAGCCTCCTTGGAGCTGGGGTTGGACTTGGAGATGTCGAGCATCGCGTCCACCACGCTTTGCTTCAACGCGCTGCTGCCCTCATCGCTGAGGGCGCGGAAGAGGAAGGCTAGCAGAGTCTCATACTTGCTCGGGAACTTCGCGTTCAGCACACGCATGGCGTCCACGATCGTCAGCTTCAACTGGTCACCGAGCTCACTCATGTAGCTGCCCGAGGACAGCTGGGTCAGCATTCGCCCAATGGTACTCTCCGTCCCCGTCTTCAGCAAGGACGTGATGGCAAGCGTGGCGATGACGCGGTTCGGATCCAGCGCGAGCGCCTCGATCTCCGCGTTGATCGGCGCGACGGCGGCCGGGTGCGTGGTCGAGATGCGGCCGATCAAGTATACGGCGGCAAATCGGAGCACCTGATTCTGCGAGCTCAGGTACAGCTGGAGCATCGTCACAACCGGCGTCAGCTCCTTGTCGGACACGTTGCGCAAGGAGGCAATCGACTTGGCGGCCTCAAAGGCGATCATGTCGCTGCGGTGCAGCATCGAGGTGACAAACTTGTAAATTTCAAGGGAGCTGGTGAAGTCGTCCTGCATCAGCTCCGTGCACATCTTGATGACGAGGCAGACGGCGAGCGATGAGCGGACGCGGCCGGCCTGTGCATCCTCAATGAGCCGATCCACGGAGAGTCGGTCGTTGTTGCGTATCTTGTGCAGCAGCGCGACGGCCGGGTACTGCGCCTTGGAGCGCTCGCGCATCACCTCGTTCAACTGCGTCGCCCACTTGCGCGGCATCTCCGGCAGGGTGTTGGACATGTGGATGCCCGTCACTAGTGCCGCTGTCACCACGCTTGGGTTGCGCGACGTCATGCACTCCACGATGGTGCGATCCATGGAGTTGTACATGCTGCTGTCCATGATGGCGTATAGCGCGCGGATGGCGCTGCTCTTGTCAGAGTCGCCCTTCTTTTTAATATCCGTCATGAGCGCGTTCGACGCGATGAAGCTCTGCTCCACAAGGGGGCTGAGTTCCTTCATCAGGATATACTGCAGACGCCGCAGCTTGGCGTAGTTCGACTGCATGAGTTTCGTGGACATAAAGAAGATGTCCGTCGCCTCGGCCTCGGTCAGCCGCACGCCAATAGACAAGAGGTACAGCACCTGCGTCATGGCCCGGATGGACCCCTCCTCGTCCAGCGGGATCTTGTTGAAGACGCGGCACTCCTGCAGCGCCGACGCCTTGTCGAGGCCCTCGAAGGGCAGAGCGTCGTCCTCCTCGTCATCGTCGTAGCGAGAGACTGCGTCCACCATTGTTTTCGCAGCAGTTCGAATGAGTAGTAGGTATAGTCGCGAAGGAATGAGTCAAGACGCGTCCGTGAAAGTGTGCGTGTGTGTCTGTGTGTGTGTGTGTGTGGTGTGTGTGCTGTTCTCCATCAAACTGCCGTGGGCAGTTCGCGTTCTTCATTGTATGCATGTGCGTGTCGAGGGGGAAGGACGAAGGTGCAGCAGCAGCAGTGATGGTAGTCGTGGTGGTGGTGAAGAATCAAATACGAAATCACCGTGTGCGGTGGTGTGACTGGGGCGGTAGGCTGCAACTGAACGAGTGCACACGCGTGCTTGCGCCTCTGCGCCGATCCGTCGTACGTGCCGAGGGGATAGCGCTAAGCGGCGTGTGCCCCACGCCCAAGGAGTGCACGATGAAGGCCTGCACGGGCGAAAGCAGGAGCACCCAGGAGCACCCGCAGGCATAGCAGAGGCCTTGAAACGTCACCCCTCTCCCTCTCCTCATTAGCGGCAGTGCCGCTTCGGCTGAAAATCAACGCGTAGGAGATGCGCGCATCCCATCCGAGTAGAACTTAAACAGAAAAGAACTCGAGAGTGGCGCGGAGGAGGGGGGCAAGAACAGGGAGTGTACATGTCTGTATGTATGCACGCGTGTATGCACGTGCGCGTATGTGCTCATCCAGAGAGAGGGGGAACAGCACATGCCACCACACACGTGGCGGCGGCACCTCACTAGGATACAGACATGGAGGAGCTAACAAAAAAGGTGTACAAGGGGGTGCAGGCGCCGTGGAGGACATGAGAAAGAGAGAGGGAGATGGAGCAGAGGGGCAGAGTTGCCGCCCTTGGCGGCGCCACACAACTCCGCCCCTCAACCCTGCTAGTCTACATCGAGATTCCAGGCACGACAGCCATCAAGGAACAAGGCGAACACGTGCTCAAAGACGCCATGCTGGCAGAGAGATACACATACACACATACATATCGACCCGCAGACCGGGACACACACGCACGAAAGAGAGAAAGACGAGAAGGTCACTGGGGGAGGGGAAGACGCCTGTGTGCATCAGTGATCACGAACGACGTTCCGTCCGCTCTCTGCTGTCGCTCAGCAACACAGTGCTGGTGGACTAGCTGTCCTCCTTAGTCTCCTCCTCTTCGATCTCTTCGGAGTACTCTTCGTAGTAGAACTCGATGGTGCAACGCACATGGTAGCCGCGCCATAAAGCTTGAATGCGCACCGCGGCCTCAACCTCATGCAGAGTGTGGTGGCAGAGCAAGGAACAGACGATACTGCTCTGTGCCGAGGAAAGCCCCGTCGTGGTCTGCGGGTCCGCCTTTGCATCGGCCAAATAGGCGGAGGTTTGGGCGACGGAGTCCTTCGTCGAGGCGGACAAGTGTTCCGTCTCGCACGATAACCCTACTACCTGATGTGAGTCTACCGCCGCCCTTTCGTGTGGGCAGGAGGGCGGGAGCCGTGTGCTGCGCAGCGACCCGACGACGTCGGTGCTGACGCTCTGCAGCAAGTTAAGCGGCTTATCCGGGGTGCTGGTAAGGCGGGAGAGGGAGGCTGAGTTGCAGCGACTCTTCGTCATAGACGTGGTGCGCAAACTGAGGGGGTCGGCGGAGACGAGCGAGTGGACAGAGGATCTGCCATCAAAGTCGCATTGATGGATGCGCACCACTGCAGAGGCGCCGTTGCTGCTGTAGATGAACGTGGCGACGGTCTGCTCGACGGTAACTGGCGCCCTCGTGAGCAACGGCGACACCGGCGCAGTCTCGATATTATGTTCGGTGGAGGGAACTCTGTGGAGTGGGGTCGGGCGAGACGCAGCAGCCGCACAAGCGCCATGGATGGAAGGAGGCGGCGGAATGAGCAGTTTGGTGACCGTCGCAACAGGTGCGAGCACCTCGGGTGCCGGCTTAGGTTGAGGCACTCGTCCACAGCGCACGAGGTACGATCGAACAACGCCTTGGATGAGCGTAGCGTAGGCGTGCAGCGCCTCCTGCGATTGCGCCAGCTTGAGCGAGTAGCTGCGCTGCAGGCGAAGCCGCAATACGCGCCGGTGGGCAGCGCAGGCGCGCCAGCACGTCTGGATGCGGCGAGCGGCAGCGATGCGGTGCATTGAAGTTGGCCGCAGCAGCACGCCAAGCCGCAGCAGCTGGATTCGAACGCGGTACATGCGGTAGAGAGACTGCACCCGGGTGGCGGCGCAATGAAGGACTGCACGATGCTGCAAGCAGGCCTCGCGCTCCGTGGCGCGCGCCTTTCGCTGAGGGGCAAGCACCGCTCGCGCATAGTGCCCTCTCCAGCGGCACTGCACCGCTGTCGCATACTTGTGTCGGTCCCGGAGCATAAACTGGAAGAGGTCGAACAGCTCCTGCTGCGTGCGGTGCATGCGCCACGTGGATTGAATGCGCGTTGCGGCGTCATTTCGCGCATCCGCAAGACGGCGAGCCACGCCAAGCATGCGGCGCTCCGTTCGTCCGTTCACCAGGGCTTGTCGCGCACGGTAGTGGCGAAACGCATCCCAAATCGTGAACGCGTGCGCCTGCAAGTAGGCCCTGTTAGCGCGCGCCCGTGTTGCACGGCGGTGCGGTAGCCACGAGCGCACCCACGACTGCAGGGCCACCGTCGCCACCGCGACCTCCTCCCGTCGCCTCTGCAGAGCCAGCCCCGCAGCCCGGTCGCGGCGCAGCTGCTGCAACTCTTCTCGGCCGCGCCACAGGAGCACAAATCTGTGCACCGCACGCTGCCGCACTCGTGCGTGCATAGCGAACTGAGCGAGTTGGCGGCGGTCTCGTGAGCCGGCCAGCACTGCCAACACGCAGCGCATGGCCGCCTCAACGTTATCCACACTTCGAAGCTTCGTGCGCATGACTGCCTCGTATTCGGACTCCTGCGCCGTCAGGTACTCCTCCACGGCATGCTGCCTCTGGCAGAGCAGGTCGCCTACTGCCCAGCGAGCGCAACAGGCGCGCCACCAACGCTGCACAAAAATAATCTGCGGCACTCGCTCCCTTCGCCACTGCTCCTGCATGAGGCGGCGGTGCACGCGGCGCGTGCGCAGCTCACGCCGTGCCAGTTTGCAGCGCCACAAGCACTGAAGGCGAATGGCGGCCGCCACCGAGTGGCGCAGCTGCCTGCGGGCCATGTGCATCTGCCACCAGCTCTGGAGAGTGATGGTAGCAGCCGCGCGCCGCCTCTCGATCTCCCGCTGCACTACGAGGGCCTGGTACCACACCAAGCAGACGCGCCCCCACACCTCCACACTGGCGCGTTGCTGCACGAAGGCTTGGAGAATGGTGACGCAGCGCACTCGCTCTCGATGAGCGCGCAGGCGATGCAGCTCCGCCTTGGCAGGCGTGCGTTCCTTCCAGTGCCGATAACCTGTCTGAATCAGGGCGGCCGCGGCGTCGCGGCGAAGACACATCTCGACGTCCGCCGCACGCCGGCGCAGCGCCTCCCGTGCGAGCTGCATCCGCCACCATGCCTGCACGCGCGTTGAGGAGACCCGCTGCAAGTCTGCGAGGGGGTCCGCAAGGAGACGAGAGTAGCGTGCCTCCGTTTCCAAGTCGAGCTGCCGCAGCAGCTCCGAAGGTCGGACAGGTACAGCCAGCAGCGTAGGATCGAGCACGATAGCGGTGACGACGCCCCTCGCGTCGTGGTGCTCTGTCGCCTCTTCCTCCAGGAGGCCAAAGGCACCGGTAGCATCGCCGCCTTGGCCCTCACGCGACAACGACGCCGCCGGAGAGGTGACGGTGCTCGATGCGCCGACGAAGAGAGCCGTCATGAGTAGCCTGCGTGACTGCGCAGCCGCTGCATCTGCCGGCAAGATCTTTGAAGTGGCCGTGGAGCGAGAGTTGGCGCTTTCGGCGCGCACCGCGCCTTCATCGTCACCATCCACGGAAAGTGGTCCCGCTGCCTCGAACACACCAGCCTCCCGCTGCTCCGTCTGCTCTGCATTCTCCAGCTGAGCGACAATGCCCTCGCGGAGCTTGCGGTACCGGTTGTAGGCGCTCTTGGGGAGCGTCGTGACGAAAAGCGGTGCCGGCTTGCTCAGCTTGCAAGGACTTGTCGCACCCAATGAAACGCCGTGCTCATGATGCGGCGTCGGTGGGGCTGTTGTGATGAGGGAGGTGGAGGCATCCGCCTCCTTGCCAGGAGCGACGTCACGACATGATGACGAAGCAACAGCCGAGGCGCGACTTGCCAATGCCGTTATTGCGGCGGACGTCAGTCGCCATAATGGGTTAGAGGCGTCGTTCTCAACGCCCCTGCGAGCCAGCGATTGCAGCCAGGACTGCCGTGCCCACACACACTCGCCCTCTTCGCCGTGGCTCAGAAGCGCCGTCAGGACCGGCGGCACCGGTGTGGCAGTTGAGGCGGCTACTGCCGCTGACAAGAACGGCGGCGACGCACCGGCGCGCAGAGCCATGCGTGCCCAGTACCGCATGGATCCACCCTTTTGCACCTCCCGCACGTACGCTCTCACCTCCGCCGGCAGCGACGCGCTGAGCGAAGAAGAGGTAACAAGTGCCTCAACGAGCAGGTGCATCGTGACAGTGATGGGCCCGACATCACCCGTCACCGCTGCCGTTGTGGATGAGGGGCAAGAGAGAATCAGGTCCTGTGTCACATACGGCAGCATCAGCGGCGATGGAAGTCCATCCGCAGCGGTCATCGTGTGTGTCTCTGTGGTGCCGACGCCCGTAGTGGCCCTCGCCTGAGCTGCGGCGAGACGGCGCTGGCACCTCCACTGAGCCCTATCGGAACGGCTCAGATAGTGCTCTGCACAGGCGCTGGCAAGTTCGCAGTGGTACACCTCCATAGGGCCGTGCGGCTCACACCAGGCCGCCATTGCAGCGATGAAGTGGTGCCCGCGGATTAGCTGTAGCGCCGCGTGCGTGTGCACAGCCGCGGCAACGCTAGCAACGCTGCCGCCGTCGTCAGTGCCCTGCAAGTGCTCAGCCCACTCAAGGTAGTGCCAGCTCACCTCCATGAACCGCGCAATCGCCTCTGCGGCTTCGTCATAGCTGCCGACCCGAAGAAATGCCACCGCCAAGTTGTACAGCAACGCCATGCTCCACACGCCCACTGACTCCGCCAGCGCTTTCAGTAGTTCATAGATAATGCGGGCCTGTCCCCCCGGCGTGGCACTGTCGCCGAGGCACACAGCAGCATTAGTGCGAACAGCGCAGCGGAGCAGGCGACGGACGATCGCGGGTTGCTGCGGCTGCTGCTGGTCGCCATCCTTGCTCTTGCCCGGACGGCTTGACGGGAAACACGATGGGAGCTCGCGCGCTGGAGGCCGCGCTGCCGACCTTACCGGGTAGCGGCGGGGTCGCTGCTGCGGCGGGGGATGGGGCAACGGTTTCTCGCTCGTCGCGGCGGCGCCCTCCGCCGTCCACTCAGAGAACAGGTCCTCTGTGGAGCTCTTCACCACGTAGCGCATTGCGGCTTGGAAGTAAGCCTCCTGCACGTGGATCGGCTCGGCTGCTGTGTTGCACTGCACGCCAGCATTGTTTGCAATGGTGGTGTAGACCTCAGCAAGTCGCTGGGCTGTCGTAGCCGCCCACGCGGCGCCGGTGCCACCCAGTTGTGGTGCAGCCTCGGAGGTGTGCGCCGACGCAGTGCTGCCGACAGCGCCGCGTCGGCTGCTCCGAGTATTCGACGCTGCATGATAGTCCTGCACGCTCTGCAGCGTGCAGCTCAGCCGCATCAGCGCTCCGCTGATGTTTCCAGCCTGCATCAGCTGGCCGACGGCCGCCTCTTCGCTCTCCACCCGCAGCTTCAATGACTTGAGCCCCGTCCGTCGCGGGGCCTGACCGCTGAGATGTCGTCCCTCCATCCTGCCAATGCTGCCTGCCCGCGCAGAGATGGCGTTCGCGTCGCTCACGCTGGCGCTGTGCTGACGTGCCTGCCGAGGTGGCGAAGCTTGCATGCTGCAGTGGCGCGCTGGGGAGCGACCTGTAGACGGGGGCCGCCGAGGCGCTGGACTGCGAGAGGAGCGAAGTTCATCGTCTCTCCTCGAAGTGGCGGTGACGCTGAAAGCGGCAGAGGGGCGCCGGCCAGGCAGGTCGCCTATCGCCAGAACCGCCACAGGGAAGGTCTGCCCATCCGATTCGGGCCCCTGCTGCGGCTCTTGGCGGCCAGACAGCGGTCGCTGTTTCCGCAAGTGTGGTGCAGCGGCCGTCTCGCTCGTCGACGCTGCCTTTGCGTGTATCGGTGGAAGGGCTCCGCCGCCGCGCCTACCCTTCTTCAATCCGCTCGATTCAACTTGGCGCACCGCTGCTGCAGCAACACATCCAATGCCGGCGACCTTCTCCGAGGACGCCGGCGCGTGGCGCACGTCCCGCAGCACAACCTCCTTCGGCTGTGTCTCAGTGAACATTCGCGGCGGGTAGGCAGTAGGGCGGACACACACACACACACGGGGCGAATACCTGTGCACCGAGAGAGAGAAAGGGAAGGGCGGAGATGATGAAGGCGGGCCGCTGGCAGGGAACAGGAACGCAAGCAACGACACGCACGCGCGGTATGGCCTCGGCTCACTGCGCCTACGCCGTCTGCGCAGATGTGTTGGCGCGCCCTGCTGCTAGTTTTCTTTTTGCGGCGGTACTCGGCTGATGAAACCTGTACTTTACTGCAGCACGCGATGATGACACATGGGAAGAGAAGCAACGAGAGCTCTGTTGTGCCAGGTACGAGGTGGGTTAGAGCTGAAGCACACACACACGGAGAGAGCGAGCGACCTTGTCCTTGTGCGCGCTCGTGTGTGGGTGTGTGTGGGTGTGGTTGAGTGTGCTTCCACTCTCTACTTCCTCTTCTTCCTCTGCGCTGCCTGCTCCCGTTTTGCTGCGCAAGCGGCGACCACGGCCACGGCGGCACACCACCGTGTAGCGTGTGAAGATGTAGACGGAGAGAGTGAGAAATCGACTGGTTAGGGTGAGGGGCATGCATAGCAGTCGTATGGGCAGTACTGGGCATGTGGATCCTCTCCATGAAGGAGAGGGGCGCGGTCGCGCATCGACGCAGGTACGCATGAACGGCTGCAGCTCAAACGCCACAACGTGTGAAAGAGGGAGAAAGAAAAGTAGCGACGCTGCACGTCAGTTGCGCTCATCACAGCGCACAGGGCAGTGTGCAGCGGCGTCTCGCTCACGCTTTCTTCAGCACGACAGCTCCTCTCCTCTGTCGCTGCGTACACATGCGGAACGCGCGTGCGCCTGACGAGAACCTGCTCCGTGGACAGGGTGTTTCAGTTTTACGTGTACTCATTCAACGGCGTGTCAGGGGGGAGGGGGGGCCTAAGGCAGAAAGAAGGAGCCCGACTCCACCCCCACGGGGGAGAGTGGGCGGGCAGGCTCCGTCGCAGCTGCCACTTGCGCGCGGCCGCCTCGCTGTGTCCCGTGACGCCCATCCCTGCCCCCTTACGCCGATGCCCCCCCCTCACCTCTCCACGTGCACAGATGCACGCACACCAAAGCAGCCACGCGCGGGTGCATACGCCTCTCTCCTCATGTAGAGAGGCGGTAAGTCACCTGCGCCGCGGCCTCTGTGAAGATCAACTCAACGACTCCTCTCCTCTGCACTGCATGCGCGCACCGATAGGGGTGCGCAACAGCGAGAAGGCACCTACCATACGTGCACACTGCACCTTGAATGCGGCTCTGCGCGCAGCGTCCGCCGCCTCCCAGGGGCGGCGTATCGACGCATTAGTGAGGTGGGGGGTTCCAACTCCACTGCGCCACCTCCAGCGCCATCGTGGACACGGGCTTGTGGTCGGCCGTGGCGCTCAGCCATTCCATCGGAATGTGCCGCACCCCAAGCTTCGCCCCCAGCAGCGCGCCAACCAGCATAGCTCGCTGGCACGTTGGACCGCCGAGCCGGATCGCCTGCGCGACTCCCTGTGCAAACGTAACGGGAGCTTGTGCGATGCTGAGCCCCTCACGCACTGTGGCGGCGTCCGTCGCTGTGGACCGCTGCGGCAGCCACCGAAAGCCGGTCATGGCTGACGAGCTCATCGAGGTGGCGCGAGTGGCTAGGTGCCGCGGCACTGTGCAGAGTCGCGCGCGAGGCTCCGCAGACGTGTCCGCCTTGCACGGCACGAAAGGCTGCACATCTAGCGGGAATACCGCAGCCGTTCCAGGCACTGCCATGAACGCTGCGTTGCGCGTGGCATCAGGGTTACTTTGCAGCTGTCGAAGCACGACGCCGAGTACAGAGAAGGTGTAGTCCTGTACCGCCGCCTGCTCGGTGGCAGCAACCTCAGCAGGCGACACGCCGTCGCCCTGGCCACCGTCAGCATCGGCCACTTGCAGGGGCATCGGAGACTCTGTGAGGAACGCAGTGAACGGATCAAGATAGCTTCGCAGCGCTGCATCACTGGCATAAGGGTAGATAGCAGGGGTGGGCAGCAGGGTGCAGAGGGTGTGCAAGAGCGACGCATGCTCGGCAGCGAACGTCTGCTGCTCATCCACTGCTGCAGCGGAGCGGACAAGGCGCTCCTGCACGTAGTCTACCGCGAACTCGCCGCGCGCGCTGCTCATTGCGCGCAACATCTCAAAGTAGAGCTGATATGTGAAGGAGTGGGCGAGGAGGGGGGCATACGAAGATTCCAACAGCGATGAAGACGCGGCTGAAGACCTATCTTCGCTGCCGTGCGCAGGACTGCTGCGCGTCTTGATCTCCCGCGGTGGCGCGCGTGCAAACGCCAACAAGCTGATCTCTGTCTCTGCCACGGCCGTTGGCGTCAAGGCTGTCCCACCGGTCTCCTCGCACTTGTTCCGCAGATACGCCTCCACTTGCTCCTTGCTGTAGCCGTTCAGCGGGCGCGCTGCCGCGTCTGCAACGGCCACCCCCACAAGCAGCCCTACTTGCTTCTGCTGCACCATGCTGAGCTGTTTGAAGCTGTTCTGGTAGAAGTTCGCCACCACTGGTGGTGGCGCGTGGGAAAGCGTGGCGACCATGAATGCAGTGCCTCGCAGGCGGTCCTCTTGCGCGTATTTGTTTAGGTGTGTGCGCGGTTAGCTGATGAGCAATCCTCGTTGCAGGTGTCGTGAGGAAAGGGCGCAGAACAGAAGGCGCCTGTGCGTGTGCAGTCGCGTGCCTCCCTCGGTGCGCTTGGGTGCAACTCCACCAGCAGCACGGAGAAAGACGATGGAAGGCGCGCGCGTGAGAGGGCGCGCAAGTGAGCGCACCAACGTGAAGAAACGGGAAGAGACGGTCCACTGCAGGAAAGCGCGCCGCAGATGCCGCGTTAAGTCAAGTATGATGCACACACAGACACGCATATATATGTGCGCGCGGGCCAGTGAGGGGGAGGGGTCATCAAGGCACAAGACAGAGAGAAACGAACGAGAAAAGGCGGGGCAAAACATCTTGGGCTCGCTTGGTGATGCGCGACTCAAGACAGAGGGAAAAGGGGCGCAGCAAAGCAGCTGGACGTAGGCGTCAATCGACGACCAGCCATCATCATGTGAGCTGCGTCACGCACCGCCCGGAAAGATGTACGACTGCCGCTGCCTGTTGACGTCGCGCATGCAGACGTAAGCCAAACTGCCATGTTGCCCGTAGAAGCAGCGGTGGGTTTCTGTTGGTGTGCGTGTATTCGCCTCGCATATCGCCCAGATGAGAAAGATGAGAACGCTTAAAGGCGCCGCCGTGAAGAGCTCGTTCGTTGTGTATGTGTGTGTGTGTGTGTAGATGATGCACCTCGAACGTTCCGACCCGCTTCCTGATGGCACGCCTACACGTGGCCGATCAACAGTACTGAAATCTTTAAAAAAGCAAAAGAAGCCTAAGAGATGGTGCACACATCCGTCAGACACACAGAGACGTGCGCCCCGTGCTTTCCCTTCAATTCACCGCGCCCCCGCCGCCCGCCGTCTCGAGCACGGCCAACACGAGCTGCAGCAAATCTGTGGCGCACGGCCAAAGAGAAAGAGAGAGAGAGAGGGGATGGGGCCCTGTCGCTTCGCTGCGTCCGTCTCCACCCGCTTTTCGAGCCGCGATGATGATGCGGCCAAACGCACTGGCTCTTTCCTTTCGCTCCTTGTGGAGACGGGGACTGCGATATCCATCCGGCCTCACCTACTCCTTGCCAATCTGCCTAGCGTTTACTATGCTCCCCGAGTTCGGCCGTAACTTCGTGATGCGCGTCGTCTGCATTGATGCACGTTGTCTCGAAGACATGCTGTCAAGCGGAGAGGTCAGCTCGGGGGATTGTGACATGGTCACCGGCCCCCTATGTGACAGCGCTGCGCTTCCCGAAAGTTGGCCGTCGTTTGTTTCCAGCGTCCTCGCGGTGCCGTCGTCGTCGCCATCGTCCGTCATCGGCTGGCATGGATCCTGGTCGATGTCGTCCGCCGCCTTCTCCGCTGACGCGCTGCCGCCAACTGCTCGCTCGATGAGGCTGGGCATGTCGCTGGGAGATTGGCTGCTGCCGTTTGAGCGCGGGCAGTACGTCGGCTCAGCGAGTATATCGGCGTTGCTGCGCTGCTCGTGTTTGCGAATGATTTCGTCCATTGCGCGCTCCGGGTCGTCGTATGCGGCCAGTCGCTGCTGGCGCGTCGTCTGCTGAAGAAGCGCACGAAGCTCCCTCACCTCGCTGCGCAGCTCACTCACCTCCTTCCGCAGGCAGGCGGTTTCCGAAGCGCACCGGCATGCGGCGGCGCACGACGACGGAGGTGGCGCCAGTGAGCGGTGATGCTTTAAAGCCCGCCCGTACTCACAGCGTGCACGGTAGCCGCGGTAGTATCGCTGAATGAGCACAGCAGCGCGCCGCTGCTCACGGTCCGCCATCGCGCGATACTCCTCAAGATCGGCCCACATGTTGCTCATCACCTCCTGCAGGCTACGCATGGAGACGAGAACCTCCTGCATGTTTGAGCCGGTGTCCGCTACCGGCTCTAACGACGGGTGACGCTGGCTCACGCCCCTCGTTGCCGCACTACCACTGTCATTGCCGCCAGCGCCACTGCCACTCGCCTGTGCTGCGGCTCCGCTGGCGACGTGCGCCGCCTGCGCAGCCGAGGCGGCAGTCGCCTGTTGCAGCTGGTATCGAATGAAGCGACAGCTCTCCGCATCCTCCTCGGATAGGTGCATGCGCGCCAACGCGCCGCGCATGACGCGTTGAATGACAATGGCGGCCCTGGTGCGTCGCGACAGGTCAGCGTGCCACAGCACCGCCACCACCTCCTCTATTGACCGCAGCTTCCTCTGCAGCGCCCGGACGAAGCTCGTCATGGAGGCGGGGTGGACGCGCTGGCGGTTGCGGTTTGTGTTTAGCACGCCGCTGGAGCTAGGGCTCACGGTGAACAGTGCTTCCGGGGCAACCACCACGACACGAGCGCCAGACGAGGATCGGCTCGCCGCCCCACCGGCGCCGCGCGAGAACTGCGCCATCGGCGTCGCCCCTGGAAGGGTTGACCCGACAACCTCTAGTGGTGCAGGATCAGGGTACGTGTTCGGTGATGTACTCAGGGTGCCGTTGGCGGAACGGGGCGCTGCTGCCTCCCCGCGAATCCCGGAGGGGTTCATGCGGTAGGTGGGCACCACCATCTGTCCGGCCCCCTCAGCGTCACCGTCCCACGCGACGCCCGAGTACTCCTGCAGGCTCTCCTCCTGTCGCTCGATGTTGTCTATGATGGCCATAGCATCGTGCGGGGGAGTGGCGAGCTCGCTGTTGCGCCGCAGGTACGCCTCCAGGTCGTCCTTCCGCTGCGGGTTCATGTACTCCATACGCGACTTGGAGAGAGAGCCGTTCTCTCGGAACAGCATGATGGCCGCCACTCGCCGCTCACTCGCCGTAAACTCCGCCTGGTCAACAGTGACGAGCAGCGGGCAGAGCCACAGCAGGAAGGGGCGCCACCACATCGACTCATCCAGCGCACCCTCCGGCAGGTTGGCGCGTCTGCTGTTGGTGGTGTTTCTAATGGTTGTCTTGGGACGGCTTTGCGCAAGCGTGAATGGGTTGCGAAAGACCTGTGTGTGCTTGAGCGTGGCCGCCAGGGCGCACAAGGGCAGCAGCACCGTAGCGGTCCGTAGCTGATTCGAGTGCAGCGCGAGTGAGTGCAGTGAGAGAAGCGGCAGGCGAGTGTCGAGCTCGGCGAGGGCGTCCAGCTTGTTGTGGCCCATGTTCAGCACCTGCAGGTGCGGCGCACTGCGCAGGTCTGGCAGGTCTATAAACGCGTTGTGCGATAGGTTTATAGCAGTCAGAGAGAGCAAACCGTCGGATGGGTCGGCAACGGAGAAGGACAGGCGCCCGCTGCCACCACTGGGGCCGCTCGTGGAAAACGCAGGCGTCGCACCGGCGCTTAGCCCGGAGAGCCGCGAGGACGGCGCCCCGGCAGAGACGTTCAGATCGAGCAGGTTCATGTTGTTATACGAAAAATCCACCGTGCGCAGCTGCTTCAGCGTTCTGAGCAGCGATGCCCCATGTGCATCCACGACCCGGAGGCAGTTGTGGCTGAGGTCCAGCACCTCAAGCGAGCCAAATGCCTCGATGCCGTGAAGGCTGCTAACATGGTTGTGCGCCGCGCGTAGCACCGTGACATACCGCAGCACATCGTTGATAAGGGCGCCAGGGGTAGAGGTGAGGCTGAGCATCTGCGCATGCGTCACGTTCAACTCACGCACCTCCTCTGGCGCCAGCTCCTGCAACATCGATCTCTCAAACGGCAGGTCGGACAGCTCTTGATCCTTGCCAGGGGCAAAGGACAAGTCCATCACGCCATGGATCGGGGTGAGCATGGCGACAGCGATGGCGACGGTGACGGCAGTGACAACCGAAATATAGAGAGAGAAGATCTGGAGAGAGCTGCAGTGCCGTGTGCAGCACTCTCCTTCAGCTTCCTTCTTTCCTTGTTATCTGCCAGCAGAAGAACGAGACAGAGACTCAGGGCGGGGATCGGCGCACACACCGCTACATGGAGAAAGAGAAGGACAGAAAACGGTGCGGCAATGTCCACTCGTGGCCCTGCGCCGCCCTCGTCTTGACGGATATAGGCGAGGTTCTCACGCGTGCTCTCTCTCTATGTATATATAAGGGGTCGGTGAGGGGGGAGGCAAAACAAAGGAGTTAAGAGTGAAGGCGAATAAATTGCGCTGCAGCCGTCCGTTGCGAGTCGGAGGAGGAGAGCGGAACAGGTCAACGCGTGCGACTCTTCACCAGGGGAGGAGGGGGGGACAAAAACAGAAAGCAAGAAGGAGAGACACACAAAGCAGTTGGGTGGAGACGGAGTGCGTGTGCGCACTGTCGTGGAAGTGAGAAGCAGGCAGGCAGATTGGTGAGCGGGTGCGTCAAGCCGTCTGTGACACACAAGACTCACAAAGACAAACAGAGTTTACAGTAGTGGGAAAACAACCCAGCGGCCGCTCCTCTGTCTTTCTGTGTGTGTGTGTGTGTGTGTGTGTGTGTGTGTGTGTGTTACACTGTCGTGCCAACGGCTCTTGGACTGGTCTGCGTTTGCTCTGTAGTTTGCCTTGCTCACGAATCTGTGACGGTGTGTGGGTGGGTGCGCGATTGGACGTGCTCGGCGTTTCTCTCGCAGCCCCCCGTGCATTGGATATGTGTGATTGGTTGCGCCGGGTTGGGTTAGAGACGGAGAGGGAGGAGGGCAAGGAACGACACTGTGGAGAAGTGCGGCTTGATGGCGGCGAGTACTCGTCAACACACACAACGACAGAAAGGCTTCGTCGCACGAGGAACGCACACCCACACGCGCGAATACATACGGGCGGCGAGGAGCATCACTCATCGGCGCAGCACCCGCGTCTCGCTGCCTGCCCGACCCCCCCCCCGCACATTCAAAGCGCAGCGCTAGTGGAATGCTTCTCATTTCCACACCGGCCGTCCGCCTCCGCGCAGCCTTGCACCATTCGGTGCGCCTGTCCGTGAAGTCCGGTCGTACACCTGTGCACGTGTTTCAAGTAGCGGGCCTCGACAGCCCCTCCCCCACGACAAGGCACTTCGACACGCTGCCACGTGGCACGTATGCATGTGCACACGCGTGCGTCGACGCCTACCCTCGCCTGCTTTTATTCTGCTGCATTTCTGCCATTCGAGTTAGCGGTGCCAGCGCGTATGCCATACGTGCTCGCGCGTGCGCACGCCAGACAGCATTCTGTTACCCGCAGAGAAAAGATGGCCACACACTCATACCCTCTCCCGCACGACACAGCCGCCCTCGAGGCTCTGAACTGCAGCCTCATGCGTAGCCTCCTCCCCCTCGCACGCACGCACTCGTCAACAACTGTGCCGAAGAGCTTAAGTATGCACGTCCCGCCTCTCTTGCTCGCTTGCGCTGGGTTTGCGTGCGTGTGTGTGTGTGTGTGTGTGTGTGTGGAGGGGGTGGGGGGCTGCAGTTTGTTAGAGAAGCACTTCCAGCTCATGGCGCACGTACGTATGTGAGGCGTCGTTCTCAATGCGTGGGTAGTACGGGACGAGGCGCTCTGGGCTGCCGACGTAGATCAGGTTGTAAGTTCGCCGGTAGATGTCGCGCACCTTGCGCGCTGGGTGGAACAGGCCCTGCAAGAGGTACTGCAGCAGCTTCCCCGGCTCGATCACCACCCGCGCCGCCTCGTAGTAGCTCACGACGGCCGTCACCATCTTGAGGCGCTCCTCGCCGATCTTGACCTCATTCTTAGCCAGCAGCTCCACAATGTTCGGGTGGACAAAATTCAGCAGGTGCAGCGCGATGTCCTCAAAGCCGTCGTTGCCGGCCACGGAGAGCAGAATGGCGCGGCAGGCCTCCACGGCCATGCGTCGCATCTGTATGTTCGTCTCCGTCAAGGCGCGCTCCAGCAGCGGGATCATTGGATAGACGTACTCCTTGCCGATCGAACCGATGGCCTCGAAAATATACCGGATCGCCTTGAGCACCGAGTGCTGCACAATGACCGCCACCTGCTTCCCCTCGCTGATCTTGTACTCGTTCAGGAGGTAGGGAATGATGGTGAAGGGGCCGCACTCCTTCGCGATGGCGCTCAGGGCCACGGCCGTGCAGATGCGAATCTGCCGCTTGTCTTGGCGAAAGTTGTCGACCAGCTCGAGGATGATGGCGAAGGGGCGAATTTTCTTGGCGATGACGCCAAAGGTGCGCGCGCACGCGTGTCGCGTCGCCCGCTGCGGGGAGTCGAGCAGCTCGAAGAGTCCACGGGTCGCCAGCTGGTGCAGGTGAATCGCGTCGACATCCGTGTCGTAGTTGGTCGCAATGTCCTCGATCAGGGCAATGGCGCCGTTCTGCACGTGGCTGTTGCGGCTCTTGATGACGAAGGTGAGCCGCTTCAGAAGCTCGCGCACCGAGGGCTTGAAGCGGCGGGAGCCCAGCTCGCCTAAGATGGAGCGTACCGCGCGCAAGTTCGCGCTCAGCGCCCGCGCATCCGGGTCCTCGAGCCGCTCGTACAGGCTCAGCCCCAGGTCCTGCAGGAACACGGCGCCGTCCGCCAGCATGACGGTGTGAGCAATGCGCGAGACGAGGTCGGCCGTCTGCGCTCGCATCGAAGCCTCGCGATTCTCGCGGCGCCGCTTGATGAGGTCGAACACCTGCTTCAGGTACGGCCGCAACCGCGCCGCCAGTGCGTTGCAGATAGTCGCAAGCACATTCATGACCAACTTGCTCGTGCCGAGCTCATCCTGGCGCACGGCGGCTATGGCGCCGTCGAGGACGAAGGTGACGAGCGTGTCGGGGGCCGCATCCATGCCGGTGGCGTCCACGACCTTCTTGATGGCCGTCAGCACCATGCGCTGGTACTCCTCGCTCTCGTCCTTCATGTCTGGTGATAACTTCACGAGCACATCAACGCTTCCCAGCTTCTTCGCAATCTCCACCGTCGTCGCTACAAGACTTCCTGATGTTTGGCGCTCCGCGGCAAGGCGACGCACACGCCAGAAGCCCTCAAAGAACGGCTCTAGGATTGTCTGCCGAATGAACTGCGGCGTCACGCCCTCCGCCAACACGCACTTGCGCACGACAGATATGAGAACGCGGCGGAACTCGTCCTCCGGTGTGCTGAACTGGTTGACGAGATTGGGCATCATCGCCGCCGTGCGAGCCTGCGCGTCGTAGGGGGACATAAGCGGAACCAAGGCACCGAAGGCTTGGATGAAGGGCGACGCCATGCTGCCGATCCCCTTCATGCACTCCTCGCAGATGACGTCGACCAGCGGTGCCAGCTCCTCAATGCCGTCCGGCGCCGTCGCCTCGGCAATCGCCGCCACCGCCAGGGCCGCATCCCGCTGCACGCGCTTCTCGTCGCGCAGCAGACGCTCCAGCATTGCCACCATCTCCGGCAGCGCCGCTATCAACGCGTGCCCCACCATCTTCGCCAGCTCCGCCATCGAGCGCACGACCGTCTGGCGAGCAAGCGCCGACGGGGCGTAGGACATGTCACGCAGCGCCGCCGTCACTTCCTCGGTGCCGGCCGCATACCCGACCACTGCCATGACACGAGCCGTGTGACGACGCACAATGCTCTCGGCGTGGCCAAAGTCCTCGCGAATCACCGCAAACACCGCCTGAAACCCCACAACCCGTGTCAGCAAGGTGAGCACCTGCTTGCCGTCGTCCCGCAGAATGCGCTCGTGCGCCGTAAGCAGCGGCTCCACCAGGTGAATCACCTCCTTGGTGAACTGCCGAGCGCCTTTGCCCATCTGCTGCAGCAGCGACTTGATGAAGTCGATGAAGTAGTGCTTCTCCTCAATGTTGAGGATATCCGAGCTCCAGATGTAGCTGAGGCGCTGGAAGATAAAGTGGCTGCCAAAGATCGTTGCCTTGTCGAGGAGGTAGCGCGTGCCGGCGCGGCGCTGCATCGTGTCGCCGTTCTTGATCTTGAAGAGGTTCTTCATAAGGAGGTAGGAAGGCAGATGCTCATCAGGGATCTTCTCTGCCTTGTGGTACTTGAGCAGCTCGACGAACACGGCGGCGTCCTCGACCTTCATGGTGGGCATGCCGTCACCCATGTCCTCCGGGATGTCGTACTTGATGGGCTGCCCGTTCGCGTCCAGGCCGGCCGTCACTGCCGCCGCTGCGCCGGCCTGCATCGAAAACACGTCCATGGTGCGCACGGCGATTTCGTAGAAGTTCGGTTCCTCCGGCGGCAGCGGGTTGTAGTCAGCTGGCACCGCCGCCACCGTGAAGAACTCTCTGGGCAAGATGCTGTCCAGGTACTCGCTTGTGAGCCGCTTGTTCTTGCGGTTCCACTCCTTCTCCAACGCCTTCGCCTTGGCTTCGATG